>NW_026848147.1:41322-249846 GCF_030411735.1 Phialemonium atrogriseum
AATTTTGATATCAACATTTAACCCCATTTATACCTTTTTAACTAAAAAAGGATATTTTACCCCACGCCTTTCCTGGCTTTTATAAAATTTATTGAAAACGAAAAAGAAAAACCCCCCCCCCCCCCCCCCCCCTTCTGTAAGCAGACGGCGTATGCAGCATTCCTTAAAAACGTAGGTCGCGGTTCCCACGTCGTTTATCCTGGGGAGCTAGGTCGGAGTTGGCACCCACCCATTGTGCTTTCATTGGCCGTTGAATTGATCCTCCATCTGCGCAACATTGACTTCGACGTTGTGGTAGTCAAGAATCTCGGAGTACCTGAATTGATTGTTAGCGCATCTGTTGCGTGTGTCCCAATACTGCCGACATATGAGGGTGGGAACCTACATCATGATCTTCCATGTGTCGACGGGCAAGTCAGCGTCATTGAAGCTCCAGTCGAACTTCTCCTCGGCGATAGGTTCGTCGGTAGGATCGTGGTACGGGGCTAGATATTCATGTGAGAGACCCTCGGTGGCAGTTACCCGCTTCTTGGGATCGAAGACAAGCATCCGTTCGAGGAGATCGATGGCTACGGCATGTCAGTTATGAGGCTACACGCTTTCAGAATTTCTCGCTGGAGGGGGAGCCCATACCGGTGGGATCTGCATTCTTGAACTTGATCTTAAGTGGCAGCCGCTCCCGCCTGGGCAGAGACTTGACGAATCGCAGCGTCTTTTGAGCTTCCGGTTAGTATGCCTCGCTTCGTAGATGATTTGGGGGAAGGTGGGGGAGCGCTCACGTTCTCACTAGCGATTGTGTTAATCACGTCGTCTGGAGGAGTGCCCAGGAGCTCCGTAATAATGGAAAACTGGTTGACGTGGTCCTTGCCGGGGAACAGCGGCTTGCCGTCCAGCATCTCGGCGAAGATGCATCCAGCGCTCCAGATGTCCACCTCCACATCGTATTTTTGCCATGTGAGCATGATCTCGGGCGCGCGGTAGTATCGTGTCGACACATATCCCGTCATCTGAGGATCCTGGATTCGTGCCAGTCCGAAGTCGCAAATCTTCAAGTCGCAGTTCTCGTTGACCAAGATGTTGCTTGGCTTGAGGTCGCGGTGCACAACTCCTGCGGAATGCACGTATTTGAGGCCGCGCTGCAGAGATAGTTAGCGAGATGTCGCCCAAGAGAGAACAGGGGAGGGCTGGGGCTATGGGTGAAGCGCAGACCATGATCTGATAGAGGAAATACTGGATGAACTGCTTCTCGAGCGGCCGTGAGGTGAGAAGCCTGTGGAGGTCGGTACCCAGAAGTTCGGTGACAAAGTAACTTGGGGCAATACTGTTAGCCACAAATTCGCATGATTTGAGAGTAGCGGTTTGCCTACATATCCTCAAGCGGTGAGATGAAGATATCGCTAAGAGAAATGATCTTCCAAGGTCGTCAGCAAAGCAGGTTGAAGGCGGGATAGTTGGATGACCTACATTCTCGTGCTTCAAGTGTTTGAGAAGCTTCAGCTCTCTGTAGGTACGCTTGGCCAAGACAGGAGTGCTAAAGGGCTTCATGATCTTCTTGATGGCGACATTTTGGTTGGTGAGCTGGTCGCGGGCAGAGCTGGTTCGCAGGCGCAAAGACAGGGTCAGCGCATAGGCCCAGAGGGCACGATGGAAGGCAGCGGCTCATACCAAACCAGGCCGAAGGCGCCCATGCCAACAGGCTGCAGGTCGGAGTACCTCGAGGTGATCTCGAAGGTCGTGCCGAAGATCTGCGCTCGTACGAACTCGGCCATCGTGGAGGAGCTTCTTTAGCAGGTGGAGAACGCGGTTTGCGAGGTTCAGCGGATCTACGTCGTCCAGACAGAGGTCGGCGAAGTTTCAAGGGCCCGGGTTGAGATTTCTCCCAGATAGATGCCCAATTCGACAAATGCGCCCGTGCGGATGGATTAAGAATGTCGGGGTCGAAGACAGGTCCGATGGTGGCGACTTGTGAAAACGGTGCGAATGCCGACACAACTCAAAGAGTCAAAACTGGCTTCGGGTGGGGCACAGGACCAAAGTTGATCAACCTTCAAACCGGAACTTATACTTGGATCAAGGCACCGCGCAGGAGAAGGAAGAAGGACAGCACTGCACACAGAAACAACGTTTGGTCAGTCTGGCTGTCAATTCAATTGATACAATGAATGGGTGCAAAGTTGCAAACAACGAGGGGACATCCGTTCAGGAGGGCACACAACAGAATCGGCAGAATGCTAGGTATGCTTGATAGGAGCGCAACTCACGGGCAATACAGAGAGTGGAGCGGGTAGGTAGACCGTAGAGAGAGGCCTTCCCAGCGCTTTGGCCAACAAAGGACGGGAGCGAAGGGAGAAAGAAGCTTTTCGCCACACGTGAAAAAGACGCGCAGGAGGGTGGCCTGTCGATCTTTGGCTCTTTTTTCTCTCTTTTTCTTTTCCCCTTAAGAGACGCCGATTCTAGGACTGTCTGGGTTCCACTGCGATGCGGGAGAGATAGTTCCGTTCTCAGAAATCACTCGCGATGGTGGCCGATTAGTTTTGCGGGAGTAATCAAGCTATAGCGATCGCGTCAGGGGTGCGCAACGAAGGGCCGCTGGTCTCAGCTGGATTCACGACTGATAGTTTGTTGATTGATGTTTGTTGACAAAAGGAGGAGGAGGGAAGAGGAGGAGATGGAGGAAGGAGGTGATGTCCATCAAATGCGATCGCAAGTGGTGCGATGCGAAGCAAGGCCAGCAGGGTAAATGCTCGGCTCAAAAGCTAGAGAGGTACCTAACTAGGGGCTAACAGGTTATCCAGAGAATCAGATTCTTACAATTCCATGCTTCCCTGCGCCCACTTCCCGCCCCTCCATGCAGTACCAACTGCTAATAAGGTCGCAGAGAACGACCTGCTATAGAGCCGGGTGTTTGCCTGCCTAGACGGACCAGACGCTCCTTAACACCCCTCACGCAGCGCGCTTCCATTTGCTGCGGGGTCCCATTTCCATGACGTCATAGCCAACGCAGAATTGAGACCAGCCAACCCTGGTCTGCATGGGAAGTGTCTCAAGGGATTGACTCGCTCCAAGCATGGAATCCCTGATCGGTGTACGGATGTACGTGTAGCTTTAAGCATCTTCCGAAGTACCACCACGATCGAGATCTAAGATTGACTTTCGCGATGTCTTGATAGAAACCTGCTAATACGATGGAAGCTACCTATATAGATAGGAAGGTATTATATGTACTATAGGTACCACCTCGAGAGAGACGAGGGTGAAAGACGAAAGCGATGTGCGCTTGTTCTCCGTAAGACGCGCCGATTAGTGATCTACCTACCCCGATCTTAAACCCCATTGTTTCGTTGTCTGAGCTTCCAAGTACTACTACCTCCTGGCATGTAGCAGTCAAGCCGTCAGTCAATGTGCATGTACCCTAATTCGTGTTCTC
Organism: Phialemonium atrogriseum; assembly: GCF_030411735.1. Lineage (NCBI taxonomy): Eukaryota > Fungi > Ascomycota > Sordariomycetes > Cephalothecales > Cephalothecaceae > Phialemonium > Phialemonium atrogriseum. The sequence continues at coordinate 44,750 of NW_026848147.1, forward strand.
AACCAACCCAAACTTTAAGGCCCTCAACCTACCCAGGTAGTTACCTTATGGACCTATCTATCGACAGGCTCCACGTCTACACTCAAGGCCCCCCTGGGTTATGTTTTTCAAAAGACTGGGGACGGGACCCCTTTGATCATCAGGGACACTCCCTACACGTAGGTGTTCGTCAAATCTCCTGAATGCCACACCGGCCGTCCTTGGAACTAGAAATCCGCATGGACATCTCCCCTAGGTAGGTACCTCCCTAGCTCTGTATGTATGCATCTACATAGGACCCCGCAGTTGACCTACCAATTTCCGTGGCGGGGGGAAATGGCCCAGAGCTGGGATGCAAGCGCACAATGACGTCACTGAAGCTTCCACGATGCCCTACCCCCGTAAAAGCCCGCCCCGAGGGGGAAAAACAGGTCAACGGTGGTTAAGGGGCTGATTCGGATGGACCAAGCGTTATGTCCCGCAAGCTCTTGTCTCGGCTACTTTGAGTTTGGTTTTTTGGATCTTTTTTTTTGACCGCTCTTCCGCGCGGCTCGTTTTCTTGTTAGGACTGGTCTAGTGACCAAGGGCGGGGTCCGTCCAAGGCCTAGACAAGATGGCCCTGATGACGATCCGATGCACCTAGGATAGCACCGGGCCCTCCAGATTTAGAACCAACCCCAGCCACCCTAGAAGATCAAGGAAACTAGGGGAGCTTACAGAGTAGTTAGGCGGGTAGACAGTCAAAATGTTGTGTATAATTTACAGTGGGTATTTGGATATGCGGTGGATATGATTTACAGTCCTAGCTCCTCTCCCGTCTTTGTGGAATCAACAGTAAGAGGAGCAATTAGGGTGAACGCATAGATAGATATACACCCAACTATCTAAATATGTGCTGTGTTACCTACAGTCTACGAGTCATGATCGAGGGCCCGTTAAGATCGGGCTATTAACATGGATTGGAAATGAGACTGCATGCATTTTAGGTTGCAGATGACTTCCATGACGGTTTCTAGATTATAGATAAGTGGTCCCGTTAAATGGTCTCGTTTCGGGGTGTATATGTATAGATAAGCTGCCGAACCAACCGGTCTTCATAATCATTCTACAGTCCCCGTTGATAACCAAACTCTTCACATCTGAGATAACCCCCTATAGCTCACCCGCTTCAAGCCCGCCGGGCCCCTCGCCACGGAGCGGCTCGATGTTCCAGATCCCCTCGGCGTACTCGTTGATGCAGCGGTCCGAGCTGAAGAAGCCCATGCGCGCCACGCTGGTGATGCACTTGCTGACCCACTCCTCCTGGTCGCGGTACGCCTCGTCGACGAGCGCGTGCGTCTCGACGTAGCTGTGGAAGTCGTCCGACACCAGGTAGTAGTCGCCGTGGTCGCGCACCGCCGTGACCAGGCTGGCGAAGTTCTCGGGCTCGCCGAACGTGCCCTGCTCGATCGCCTCGAACACCTTGGCCAGGTCCGGGTCGATGGTGTGCGTCCCGTACGTGTGCGCATGCCGGAGGTCCTCGACGTCCTCGGCGAGGGTGCCGAAGAGGAAGATGTTGTGCTCGCCGATCTCGCGAGTGATTTCGATCTATTTTGTTGTGTCTAGTTTAGCACGGAGAGCTCCCGGTGTGGATATAAGGGGGGAAAGGGGCTGTACTAACGTTTGCACCATCGCAGGTTCCGATGATCAGACCCCCGCTGAGCACGAACTTCATGTTACTGGTGCCAGAAGCCCTGAAATAAAAATGTTTAGCCGGCTTTTTCCAGAGACAGGATGGATTGCAGGGCTAGTTCGACTTACTCTGTGCCCGCAGTCGAAATATGCTCGCTGATGTCCGAGGCTGGAACGATGATTTCCGCCTTGCTGACATTGTAGTCCTCCAGGAACACAACCTTAAGCAGGTCGCCGATGTCCTCGTCCTGGTTGACAACATTGCCCACCTGGTTGATGAGATGGATGATCTGCTTCGCCATCCAATATCCCGGGGCAGCCTTGCCTCCGAAGATGGACACACGGGGGAGCGCCTTCTTCCTCTCCTCGGGCGTCTGGGCCTTCAGCGTCAGGTACCGGTGGATTACCCCGAAAATGTTCAGCTGCTGGCGCTTGTACTCGTGAATGCGTTTGACTTGGACGTCGAACAGGGCAGCGGGATTGACAGTAATTCCCTTGGTGGACTTGATGTAGTCGGCAAGGCGGACCTTGTTGGCATACTTGATATCAGCCCACTCCTTGCGGAAGGCCTTGTCGTTGACATAAAGCTCCACCTTGTTGAGCAAGGTCAGGTCCTTCAGGAAACCGAGGCCTCCAGTCTTGGCCGCGATCAATGCGGACAGTCGAGGGTTGGCCTGATGGAGCCATCGGCGCGGGGTGATGCCGTTGGTCACGTTTGTGAACTTGTCAGGGCCGAAGATGGAGACAAAGTCCTTGAAGATGGTGGTCTTGATGAGGTCAGAGTGCAGCTCGGCTACACCATTGACCTTGTGAGACCCAACAATGGCCAGGAACGCCATGCGGACCATCTTTGGCTGAGACTCCTCAATAATGGAGACCCGGGGAAGAAGGTCGCGGTCCTTGGGGAAAGCACGCTCGACGGTCTGAAGGAAGAACAGGTTGATGTCGTAGATGATCTGCAGGTGCCGGGGGAGAAGGTGTTGGACCAGCCCGACCGGCCACTTCTCGAGGGCCTCGGGAAGGACCGTGTGGTTGGTATAGCCGAACGTCTGGACGACAATGTTCCAGGCGTCATCCCAGTCAAGGCCCTCGAGGTCTACGAGAATGCGCTGGAGCTCAACGATGGCCAAGGTTGGGTGGGTGTCGTTGAGCTGGATGGCAACCTGGTCGGGGAACTCCCTCCAGGGGCGCTTCGCCTTTTTGAAACGGCGAACGATGTCATAGAGTGAGGCAGCAACCCAGAAGTACTGCTGCTTGAGACGAAGCTCCTTTCCTCTATCGAGGTTGTCATTGGGATAGAGCACGGCACTGATGGTCTCGGCCCGCTGCTGCTCGGCCACGGCGCTCTCGTACTCCCCACTGTTGAACTTCTGGAAGTCGAACTCGCCGCTGGCAGCCTTGCTAGACCACAGCCGCAGGTTATTAGTCGTCGGCGTGGCATAACCAGGAATCGGCACGTCATAGGCGACAGCTTTCACGGTCTCGCCACATTCCCAGTGGGAGACGGCCCTCCCAGAGGCGTCGGTGGACTTGTGGACATGGCCGTAGAATTGGATCTGGTGCAAAGTAAGCAGGCGAGATTCAAAAGGTGATTCTCGGTCACAAACCGGCCTAAGCGGCCTCACTTACATCAACTGTGACATCGTGCCGCGGGAACTCCCACGGGTTGAAATCGAGCCAGTAGTCTGGAACCTCCATCTGGTATCCATCTATGATCTCCTGCTTGAAGATGCCGTAACGGTACCTCAAACCATAGCCCCAGGCTGGGTAGTTCAGAGACGCAAGACTGTCGAGGAAGCACGCAGCGAGGCGTCCCAGACCGCCGTTGCCGAGGGCAGCATCGTGTTCTTGCTGGATGACATCCTCGATCCGGAACCCCAACTCGGTGAGACCAGCTTGGGGACGGCAGGTTTAGTTTATGCTCTCTTCTCTTTTCCATATCCTCCACTTAACACGAATGTCCGCAAGCCGGGCAGATCACCTACCTTTAGCTATATCCTTGGAACCGATATTGAGCATCGCGTTGTCGAGCGCCCTCCCCATGAGGAACTCCAGGCTGAGGTAGTAGACGCGCTTGCTGTCGGCGTAGGTCTGGCGCTGCTGGGTCCGGTTCCACTCCAGGATCAGCCGGTCGCGGAAGGCCAGGCTCGTGGCGGAGTAGGCAGCCGACTCGTCGCAGTTGAACATGCTCCGGGCCAGGGTGGTTTCGACGTGGCGGACGACCTCCTTCTCGAAGCCATCCTTGTCCTTGAACCCGCCGGCCTGGTGCTTGAGCCATGCCTCACGCTGTGGTTCAGGGATCGAGGCTGTTTGGATATGGGACGAGTCGTTAGCAAGTAGCGAGAGTTCGCAGCGAGAGTTGGCCCAATCACGACAGATTTTGCCATTGTCTCATAGGTAGGTAGGGAGGTATAGGCAATTGGGGGGTCCCTTTTATGAGGGGGTGTTTATTGGGGGGGTACATTAGACACAGGTTGGGTAGGGATCGGCTCCTTATCAGTATTGAAACCCCGCCATGGTCCTGGATGAGGGGAAGAGAACCAGGGACCCAACACCCAACCCCCCCCCGAGATATCACGACACCGGGGGCCCAATTGAACAAATGAAGCTTTTCACATACCTTCGACGCTCTTAATCTCGCCAGCCCCGAAGCCAGTGAAGGTTCTCTTGTGTTTGGGCCGGGTGATGCCAGCAGGGCCGACAGATCCCTGAATGTTGACAATCGGGGCGCCAACAGAGTGCCGCCGCTCCCTGATGGGGATGCGCTCCGTTGTCATGTTGCTGGAGGCTCGGGGGCGAAAACGTGCAGACGAGGGAGTTGGAAATGACAAGAACGGAGAGGGGAAATAGGTAAGAGAGTGCGAAAAGAGGAAAAGGAGGGTGTTTACCTGTTGAAGACAAGACAGCAGCAGGCTTTAATAGTTATCGACCTCCCTTGTTGGAGAAGGTGGGCAATTAACCTTGTATACGTCAGAAGGGACAATGAGGAGTGGGGTAACAAGCATAGCTCTCACAGCTAGGCACATAACCATTTCTTGGTTCTGCAGAAGCTCCCGACCAACTCGATCTAGACCCGAGTCTAATACAGCAAGCTGTCTATACTGCATGGGTAGGTAAGACACCATCTACAATGGCGTGATACTACTGGTCAGAATGAACACATCCTTCAACTATTCGAGGCACACAATATGCGTACATGCGTACATGCGACCATGCGATGATGTGAGGCTGCGACTCGAAAGAGAGATAATAAGAGATTCTTAGCCTGCACAACGAACGGCTGAGGAGTGGCAACATCCATCCATCCCGCAAAAGCGCGCAACGATGTAAGTAAGTAAATAAAGAAGAATAAAATAATAATATCCCTCAAATTTATGTAGTGTGATTATCGTCTATTTGCCCACCCAGGGTGGGCAACCCTACCTAACTCAGTCCTCCTCTCCGCCATCGACGGCCGACAGCCCGACATCGTCGTCCGCCTCGGCCTGGTCGTCCGAGTTGGGGAGGATGCCGTCGCGGCCCTCGCCCTCGATCTTCTTCCCGCCGTCATACGTGATGCGCCGCCAGCCGCACGGGTCCGACGCGTCCTTGATCCACTCCATCGTCGGGAAGTAGTGCTCGTTCTTCTTCATCGTCACCACCCACGGCACGCTGTCAAAGGTCACGGCTTTCATGCGGAAGTCTAGGAAGGAGTTCAGGTCAGTAAACCATGAGGGACGAGGGTTGGCGTTGGGGGGGTTATGTGGATAAGAGACGGATGGGGGGGAAAACGTACAGGTGTTATCGGGAATCTCGATCGCCGCCGCAAGGAACGACTCAATGTCGGGCGTGGGCTTGCCATTAACATGGGTGATGAAGTTGGTCGGCGCGAGACCGTACTGGTACGCCGGCGAGCCGCGGGTCCTGGCCGACACGTACACGTCGCTGAACAGCTTGCTGATCTGCTGCCGCACGGCGTGGTGCGGCCGGTGCAGCACGGCGCCGCAGAACGACACCCCGCGGTGCGTCTCGACGCCCTCCGCCGCCACCGTGCCCAGCTTCAGGTTGATATCCTTGCAGTCGCGGACGATGGTGGCATCGAGCAGCTCGTTCGAGTACATGACATCCAGCTCCGAGATCTTTGTGATCATCTTGCCGTTCAAGGTCAGCAGGATGTCGCCCTCCAGTAGTGCCTCGTTTTGCTCCTCGCGCTCAAATGTCCGCTTCGTCACCATAAATAGCTGGTGGTGAGAGGTGTTCGCCAGCGACACCTTGTGGATCCATTCCTCGGAGACTCCCATAAGTCTGGCCTGGGACATCTGGATGGAGCGGAATTCTACCGAGAGCATCCTGAGGTCCGGCACTATTCCCTTCTGGATCTGAGAGACAACAGGCAAGAGGGTCGGCGTCGCCAGGCCCAGGTGGTATTCCTCGTCTCGGTGGGTCGACGGGGACCGCTCCCCAAGATAGGTCAACCAGAGAGCCTGCACGGTACCGTCTGTCGCGACCAGTACGCCGCTGCCGCACTGCCCGCTGAGGTTGGTATCAACGGTGATGGCGTCGACATTCATGGCGCGATACCGCGGGGCTCCCGAGTTGGCCGGTATGGACACGGCAAAGATCTCAGTCACCGTTGTAGCCGTGTGGACAATGCGCCCAATCCGGTTATAGCCGATAAAATACGTCGAGGCTCCCTGCGTGATCTCCTCAGAGCTCAACCTTGCGCTCAGCACCGGCGCATCGACGAGCTTGGGGTCGTATTGGATGATGGCGTAATTTTGCAACGGGTGGAGGAAGACGACCTTGCCCTCGACGACGATAGATTCTGCAATGGTGATGGAGATGTCGCAGAGGTCGTACGGCACGATCGCTCGCGATATCACCACAAGTCCCTTCTCTGCATCGATGACTAGGCCCATTCCCCACTTACGGTTCTTCGGGAAGCCATCGAGCTTGACCGGCATCGTGCAGTTGACGTGGACGAAACTCCGCACAAGGTCTGCCACAGCCGGGTGCGACGTGTGCTCGAGCTGGATGAAGGAAGCAGCCCGCGTGACAGGGGGGACTTGGGGTAACGGGTCCGCAAGGTCGCTAAAGTCCCACAGGCCCGTGTCGTCGTTGCGGACGGCAAGCTTCATCTTCTTGGCCCAATGCCTGTCAATGTATATTATGGTCGTATTCAGTGTGTGAAGGTCGCGGAGGTGCTTATATGTCACCACAACGCGCGCCTTGTCTGGGATGCCCTTCATCACCTCGACAAAGGTGTCGAGATCAGGTGTCTTCTTCTGATCGATGCTCTGGATGATCCAGCCACTGTCGCTACCGTCGAACCGGAATGAACCGGTCGCCTCGCACACAAACACGCCCTTGCATGCCACACCGTACAGCCGCGCTTGTTGGTAGGACAGATCATGGAAGCTTGCCCCGGCAACAGAGACGAAGCGGTCTGGGGTGATCTTGTGCAGGTTCCCTACTTCGATGTCGACCTCGACCTCCTCACCTCCACGCAGAAGTAGCAGGTGGACTGAGTTTCCCACATTGGAGTCGAGGATCTCGTCTAGGCGGATAAACTGCGTGATGAGATCTCCGTTGACCTTGATCAGGACATCTCCTTCCTCGACTTTCTTGTGGGATGGCCCATCGGGGAGCACTATTTCGGCAACCAGAAGGTTTGTTTCCTTTGGGAACGCCTTGCGCATCTGCGCCTCCCAATCCGGACTGAGTCCTAGTCTTCGACACTCGTCAAAGGGCTTGAGGAGGAACTGGCACTGGATATCGCCTCTCGTAATCGGCTTGCCTTCCTGTAGGCATTTCAGAGCTCGGTAGGGGCGGTCCAGCGGCAGGAAGTAGTCGGTCGAGGCGCCGTCCGCTCGTCCGCCGGCCTGGAGCGCGACGGCGAACCCGTCAATGTTCACGACAGGACTGCCGGAACTTCCGCCGCTGGCCGCGGCACTGGCCTGGTAGTAGCACGTGTTGAAGTCGCTATAGCCCTCGCCATACTCGGGGGCATTCCTGTCGAGCCGGCTGATGACGCCCGGGAGGATGCTCAGCTTTTCGCCTGCGTCGTTGCCAACCACACGAATCTCGACGCCGACGCGGGCAAGGTCCGGGCGCAGCTGCAGGGCGGCGACGGGCATGTATTTGATGGCCTTGGGGTCGAACTTGAGGATGCCGAAGTCGTGCACAGGGTCGCGGTAGACAGGGTACGTGTCGACCTCCTCGTGGTTGTCGAAGATGCAGTAGCCCCAGAAGGGACCCGAGCCCACGACGTGGCGGTTCGTCAAGATGTAGCTTGCGAGGTTGTCAGCATGAACAATAACAAGATAAAAAGCCGGAAAACTGGCTCACCCTCGCTCTGCATCGACGACAAAACCAGTAGCCTCGCTCGTCAAGGCCGGCTCGGTGTCAAACGACGCGGTAAGACAGAATCTAATAGAGACCACGTTCCGCACCACGTTCTCGATTGTCGCCTGCCACTCGGCCGTATCAGCCCCGACCGGAAGGAGTGCTGGAGCACGGCTGTCTTCCATTTCGTAGTCGTCGATCTGTTCAAACTCATCCTCGACGTCCGGGGTGTTGTCTCCAGCCGAGTCCTTCCCGCTCAGTGCGCCCAGGGCTCGGTGGTGCTTTGTATGCCGGCCCTCCAGAGTCTGAGGCGGGTCTTTCCGCTTCGAGCGGCTGGTTGGAGTTGCGCCATTCATGATGGAGACGGGATTCGGAGGCGATGAGGTGGTCGTGCTGGGAGGAGGATCGATTCCCTTGCTTCTTCCCTTGCCGGCAGCGGAAGTTGTGGTGGATGCAAAGCGAGGTCGCAAGATGGAATTGGCGGTTGGGAGTAACGGTCGAGCTGCCTTGCTACCAGCTGAACTCCTTATTAGTCGGTCCCCTGCGCTGAATCTAGTCGTTGACAAAAATCCGGTCAGGCTTCCCACGGAGATGCGCAAACTCAAAGGAAGCGCTCTCCTCATCCACAGCTTCACTGAATCACAGATTCGAAGGGTCCAGAGGTCCGTGTTGGCGGCGCGTAGAGGTATTCAATGAGCATGTGATGTCCCCAAAAATAATGGACCTTGGAATTCCGGTGTTGTTGTGTCTGGAATTCACAGTATCTCACCAATTCGCCAAGCCTTGGAAAATCTATTCTTGATCACCAACTACAGAGTACGTGCCTACACAGTACGAGTTTGGGCCAGCAAGGTAATTACACACTGGATACAGCGGGCGGCCCCTGGACTACTCGACTCGATAAAGGAATATCTGATATTGAATAAAGCCGAAATCAGAACATCTCTAAGGGCTTTGGACCCGTTCTCATTCCTTCTCAATTCCCAGTGAAGGACCGTCTATGTGGATTCTCCCTATATCCCTCCCTTGTCAAAAGACGGAGACTATCCATCAGCTACTAGAAGACTCCCCCGGTTTGTTGTCCCCCAAGATAATGTGGGCCTTCCATACTTGCCAACCTAGTCAGTAGACCACAAAGCAGTGGCCCGCCCAGACTCGGCCAGCTCGGCGACCGCCTAGCTCTCTCTCCCTTGAGAAAGCAACCAAATATACCACATCATGCCGCGCTCCATATGCAGTGAGGATGAATCATGACTCCAGTTCGCTTGCAGTGACCAATGGGCCAGATCAGAAATGGTAACTCGTAAAAAAAAACCACAGCGCCGCTAACCACTTGATGTACATCTGGCGCATTTTGCCATCCCTGTGTTGCATCCCATAGACCCCTTCTCTGGGTCCGATCGTGAGTATACCGCCGTCCAGGTCCAGACGTGGCTACGTGTTGAGCAATCCTAGCCGAGAGATATCTTCCAACTCCCGACAAGGCCCATGTATGTCAATCGCAGCCTTCAGTCTTCGACGAAGCGTGGTTCGCTGTTTCGTTTGCTCGAGAAACAGGGTAATCCAGTTTTATTATGCCGGAACTTGTGGGCCCTGTGGCGAGCAAAAGGGAAGTGGAGGACAAGTTTAAAAAAAGGAGAAACGTCCACGCCCAGGTACAGGCTCTACTGCATCATCTTGTCCCGGCATTTGACGAATTCTCGGACGCGCAGCTCGTGGACGTCGCAGACAGCCATCCACTTCTGCCTGACGAGCTTGTCCTCCTCGATCCCGCGCAGGTACTCCCGGATGCCGGTGTCGCCCCGGGACTCGATCCAGTTGAAGCCCGTATCCCTCCGGTTCTGGTCGATGACCCTTCGCCGGGCCGCGAAGTGATCGACATAGCGTGCGCTGAAATCCGCAAACTCGCTCATGTACTTGTGGAAGGCCTCGGAGTATGTCTTCCACGCAACCGCACTTGGCTTGAGGCCCGGGACCGCCAGCGCCGGGGGAGGATGGGGCGACTTTGGCGGCGCCGGGAACGCAATCGGCTTCGGAGCCTCCTTGGCGAGTGGGATCTTTGCCGATGGCCTGCTTTCGAAGGGAAGGTCCGACTTCAGATCATTCAGAGATCCGAGCCCGCCGGGTTGTGGGGCGAACGGTGCGACATTCTGGAACTCTGCAAACTTGAACCCTGCAAAATTTGCATCTGCAAACTTGGCATCTGGTACCTTGGGGTCTGTAAACTGATCAAAACTGTCGCTGTCCTCGGATCCCCGTGCGTTGTCCTTCAAAGGAGTACGAGGAGTGGGCTTGATCCCGTTTACAGAACCGGCTCGCCATTCCGGCTTCGATGGCTCGACAGGAATACCCCGAGCGCCGCCCGGCTGCGGGACGGTTGGGGCTGATGGGACGGTTGGCGTGGCTGTTTCAGGGGGAGGGGAGTCGATGTCCATGGCACTGGGGCTATCAGTCCCAAACGGAGGCACACCCCCGACTTCCCCAGTTGATGTCCCAGGCTGAGTCCTTTCTTCGCTGCTGCTGTCATCCTCGTCGACCAAGCCAGCCGTGCCGGCAGTCATCCGTACCGGTTTCGGCTTCTTCGCTGTCCGGGGAGGCCTCGTGGGCGAGGCTGCAGGGCGCTGAGGAGGTTGAGGGACAAAGTTCTGCGGCCCGAACTTTGTGCTCCATTGGTCGGGGTCGAAACCGCTTTGCTTCTGGCCAGCCTCATTCAGAGACGGCTCTGAAGAAGTGCCATGCTTAAAGCGCAGGTCGGTCTTGGCAGGCGACTGACGGCCGCCGGGGCGAGTCCTCGACCTGGCCTGTCGTTTGGCTGCCACGAAAGAGTCTTCGCTTGGCCCGCCCGCCTGGAATTGCCAATCGTTATTTGCGAATTCTTCCGCAACAAACCTAGTGTTGATGTTATCGGCACTGTTCCGCATAAATCGGTCCGGCGTCGTCGGGGTGAAGGTATCGTCGTTCACTGGGAAGGTGAAGCTGCAGGGTTGAGTTGTGTCAGTACGCTGGTTGGCACTGCAGCTACGCTGCCCACGACCAGGCCTCTCCGTCTGAAATTTGGGTCTCTTCTCGGCACTCCCCTCTCTGCTGTTGATGAGGTCGTGCAATATCTCGTGCTGCTTGCTCTCAAAAGCGTTGAGCTGCTTACGAGCCCCTTTCTGACTATCCCCACTTGGAGAGACTCTTACGCGCAAGTTGGCCATCAATGCCGCAATGTTTGGCTTCTCAACCCGCGGCACGCCCTCACCTGCACGACGATTCGAGTGCAGTGGGTGGGCGCTCTGCTGGGCCGAGGTCGCAGAAGACGCAGAAGAAAAGAATGGTGGAGCATACACTGTTGGGCCATCCTTCGCTTTCGACGAGGTCTCGCCATTTGCGGTTGCTGTTAGGATGTAAGTACGTTTCTGGAGTCGCTATCAACGCAATCACTGACCGTGGGTGGAATTAACGGAAGAAGTCGAGTTCTTCGGGTTGCTGGCAGGGGCGCTTGCCGGGGCAGGCTTGGTGTCACTTTCCCGAGGCTGATATCGCTTACCCGCCCGAGAGAATGCGAACCTCGAGTCCCCCCCGAAGGGCTTGGCTCCAGCGCTATCCCTCGTCGCCTGTTTGAAGTTCTCGGACTCGTCCGGGACACTAGAACTCCGCCGCCTCCGGGACGAACTTGAAGAACGTGTATCACCTCCAGTGTTTTGCGTGTCACGGCCGCCGCCCCTTACGCTCCCTGACCGACCAAGATCCGCCCCATCAAACGGATTTGTCTTCTCGCCACTATGCGAAGAGTACGGGGTGCTCTGCCGCCCATCAAGGAAGGTATCCCGGAAATGCCGACTCAGCGGATCAAGATTATCTGATTGCGGCCTCGGTTTTGCACCCTCGCTACCACCAGAAGGGGTGTCGTTGAACAAGCTTGTGCGCTGCTTGGTTGTGAAGTAGTTCTTGTTTGTAACCGGAGGTTCGTCTCCGACTTGGACAAACGGGGATCTTCTTGCCCCAAAAGCCGCTTCTGCCTTCCTTCTCTGAGATTCAGTCCGCGGGGTTGGCGGGGGGTCCCGGGGTTTCTGATCGGCAGGCTTTGGATTTGGAGGGTTCGGTCTCCTGGTCCTTGATTGTGGGGTAGTGGATGGGGTGGTGCCGGAACTCTGGGTCGGCTTGCTGCTAGTGGGAGGCCTCATGCGGTCCCAGGCCCGCATGTTATCGCTGGCGCTCTCGCGGGCTGACTTCTGTGAAGGCGGCACCCAGCCGGAGTACCGCGACGCGCCAGAGTTTGAGGCGGGACGAGCTGACGTCGGCGCCCGTTTCGGTGGGCTGGGGAACTGACTGGAAACATTCTGCCACGGGTTTCCTCTTACACCAGACGCGCCGGGATACCGATTGCGGGATCGGTGAGCATCGTATTTCGACTTTTGCTCTGCGTTTGTAAGAACCTCATGTGCAGACTGGATCGTCTGAAATTTTGCGTTCACTTCGGCTTCCTTCCCGGGATTACGGTCGGGATGGTACATGAGAGCTTGAAATACTCCGTTAGTACAAATAGACACGGACGGTTTGGATGGGACGCAGAGATATACCAAGCTTCCTGAACTGCTTCTTGACTTCCGTGACATCAGCCACCGCTGGTAGCTCTAGGTCGGCATAGTAGTCTCGGCTAAGGTCTAGCTTCACCATCGTGATACCTTGACCGCGATATTGTACTTGTATGGGGGAGGGGTGAGATTTGTGGTCCGAGGGTAGCAAGAGCCGTCATCACCCGTCGCTAAGAAGTACGGTGTTTCGTAGGTGGTGCAGTTAAATGGAGAGGTTGAGAGCCGAGATCTCTAGTGTGGGAACCAAAGGTATTAAAACACCGCAGAACTCTCTGGTCGCCGGGGAGAAGAGGTATCCGAGGGTCAACCTAAGAGCGTCGGCAAAAGGATTATTAGCACTTGTAAACGACGATCGGTAGGAGGACAAGTTAGAGGTGAGGGCCAATAAAAGTGGTGAACATACTGTAACAGCGAGAGTGAAGAGGAGGTAGGCTACCGGCAAGATATTGTGCGCAGGCTTCTTCAGCGTGCCTTTGCTGTTTGGGCCAAGTCGGAAGAAGTTCCTTCCTCCGGTCAACAAAGTCTAACCAGAAGCACAAAGAGGTCCTAGGTTTGTGTGGCATGCGGCAGCTGGAAGAAGCAGGACAAGGAAGAACAGGATGGAGTGGTGAAGTTGTGCGGCCAAAGAGGTGAGACGAATTCGAATGCGACCACGGGAAACGAGCTTGTTCCTTCCCGTTGGTCACTCACCTTCTTGGAACCTTCAGTTGGTGAGAAAACAAAGTGATTGGACCCGCACCAGCTGCCAAGGGCAACCTTCTGATAAGGCAGATATGACGTACAGCCGGGGTTTACTCGATACCTGCCTATATGTAAGTACGCGAGAAGGATCAGATTAGGGGTCTTTATTGTTATTTAGTAGTCATTTCTTCACCTTCAACTTTGTTGCTTCCTGCCGTCACCCAAGTGGTTACCTACTAATCCGTACTCTCTACTTTATTTTACCAAGGAGCTGCAATTGTATTATGCTGCTGGTTCCTCCCTCGCTTACCCCGATATGATGAAAAGAGTGTATACCTAACTAAAGTGGGGCAACCTCCCGTTACCTGCCCACTTTCCCAGGGACCTGTATAGCGGCACACAACCTCAGCCTAAGCCCAAGGCAGAGAGCACTACATGTACCTGAGTATGACAGAAACATAACTCGTCCTGGTGGCATGTCGGCCTGGGACCTCTGTGCTCCCGTCCCATCAGTGTCGTCGGGACTTTTCCCCCGAGGGGGACCTGCTTGGCAACAGTTGCCAACTTTTTGGTAAGACGCCAACGTCGAGGAGGCGCATGTGACGACGCCAAACACCATCCAACTTGCCAACCTACCTAATTTGGCATGCATTACACCATGACTGAACAATCCAGTCAGGCCGACTCTCACGAGACGCAGTTGTGCCACTACCTCTCAGCCGGTGGGGGGTAAGTCATGGCCTACTGGAAAGCTGCAGGCTCCAGCTGCCTCCCACCCCCTCGGAACATAATCTCGCCCCATTCACCGCGCAATGCAGACCTGGTGAAAAAAACGAGAGTTGCCCACTCGAGACGTGATATATATTCATAGACCTGGCATAGGATGCTGAGCAGGGAAACAACTCCAACCCCATGCAGAAAGTATACCTACTGCATCTCATCCAATCTAAAAGTTTCATTGTAGCCATCAGACAAGATTAAAAAAACCCCCACCCCTGCCTCGTTCCAAAAATGAAAAAGGTTGTAAGAAAACGCCAGAACCAGAACCAGAACCAGAACCAGAACCCAGGAGCTAACGCAACACAGTAACACACCCAACAGCAACCCCCCCCCCCCCCCCAAATGTCCTCTCCTACGCCAGACCATCACGATTCAGCTCGTACGTCCAGCCGCCCTCGCGCCTCATCCGGTCGCGCGCCTGCAGGTCCTTCCGAATGTCCTCCTCCGTCAGCCTGTCCGACCCGCTCCAGTTGGCGCTGCTGGTGCGCGCCCGGAACTTGTGGAACCGGTCCTTGCTCTTGCTGAACACCTCCTCCATGTTGAGCGCCGCCGGCGCCCCGAATATCTGCATCGGGTCCACCGTCTCCTGCCGCATCAGCGCCCGCCGCAGGTCCGGCGAGTCCGCCCACGCCGCCACCCCGATGTGGCTCTCGTCCTCGTCTTCCTCGTCCGTCTCGATCTCCGGCAGCTCGATCGCGTCGCCGTTCTGGAACCGCGGCGACGACTTGGCCGCCGACTTGGCCGCCGATTTAGCTCCCTGGCCGCCGGCTGGTCGCGCCGGCGTCTTGTGGGGCGCCCCGGCGCCGTTCGGGTTGGGTGCGAAGGGGATGGCGCCCTTGGAGAGCTGTGCCATCTCCAGCGGGTGGGCTACCTTGGCGTGACTAGCATGCTGCGCCGTGACGGTGGACTTGAAGAGGTCCCTCGACACGCCTTGAGGAGCAGGCGTGTAGCCGTTGCCAAACATTGACTTGGTAGGTAATTCCTGCCGCCATGTGTTAGGGCCTTGCACATGTGAACGAGATCGCGCCGCACTTACTTTCTTAAAGCCGCCAGACGGACGCACAGGCGGGCCTTTGATGACATGAGGCTGACTATCTGCCATATCGATGTCATCGTCGAACTCCTCGCTCATCCGCATCCGCTTCACATCCTTGGGCTGGTAGGACGGGCCAGTCCGTTGTGCTGGAGGGCGGGCACCATCCTCGTTGGCCTCCTGCTGCAATGGACGCTTGGCGCCCATCTTCGACGAGTTCGATAGGACTGCATTGACCGGCCGACTGCCGTCCTGTGGTATCATAGACCCCAGGCGAGACGGGGGCCGAGAGGGGGGTCGAGACGGCCCCTTGTCTGCTAAGCTGTACTCGGGCGCCGCGTTTCCTTGCGGCCGGGCTGCTGGCGGCGGAGCTCTGGTCTGCTTCGCCCTCTCAATTGCGGCCTGCCTCTGGGCGTCCTTCTTCGCCTTCATGGCTGCTGCTGCCTGCTTCCGCTCCTCTTCCTTCTGCGCCTCCATCTCGTGTCGGCGCTGCTGCTCCTGCCTCCTCTCTTCTTCTTGCGCGGCAGCCCGCTTCCGCTCCATCTCTAGCTTTGCCTCGCGCTTCCGCTGGGTCTCGCGCTCCTCCTGTTCCTTCCTCTTCGCGGCTAGGTCCAAAGCTTTTGGCCTGCCAGACGAAGAGCCCTTCAGGCTCTGAAGGGATGGCTTTGTCTGCAGGGACCCATGGCTTGCCTTGCTCGCCAGTTGACGTTGAGGGCCGTGGTTCTGAGGTCCTAGTGTCTCCTGGAGAGTGGCTGCCAGTACGCTATTCGATGGATGATGGTACTGCGACTGCTGCGCGCTCGTGGTGTTGACGCGGATGACGGTCGGGGCTTGCCTCGTCTTAGTTGGGATCTCTTTGGTAGGCTTGGTTGGTCGTTTAAGTCCCTGCGCGCGAGGCACCGAAGATGCTGCCGAACGGGGCGCTTGAGGCGGCCCCATGGTTGAGGGGCCATCCATCATGTCAACGTCACCGTCTCCAGTCTTGGACTCCGGCGCTGCAGCAGTGCTCCTCCCCTCCACCTCGGGTTGAGCCTTGGCCTTCCTGGGGCTCGATCGGGTCGCCTTGGGCGGGCTCCTGGGAGCTGGTCCTGGTGTCTCCACAGCCTGTGGTGTCTTGCCTTGGTCCTTGTGCTCGGCAATCTGTTTCTCCATATCGGCAATTCTCTCCCGTTCCTTGCTGAAAACGCGTGCCTTCTCCCGCTCCTTCTCACGAGCCTTTTCGAGCTTCCCCATCTGATCAGCAAGGCGCTTAGCCTCCTTGAGCTCCTTGTCCTTTTCCTTTGCTTCCTTCTCCTTCTCTTTTGCCTCCCGCTTCTCCCGCTCCGCAGAAGCTCTAGTCCTGCGGAAAGTGCTCCCAGATGCTGTTTGCGGCCGCGAAGGTCCAGCTTGGTGTTGGGAGAGATCGGGATACAGTTGCTCGGGCCCCCTCAGCGATTCGGTGGACTGGCCCCCGTGGAAACCTAGTCTAGTCATGGAGGGGGAGATCAACGATTTCCCCTCGGCGCTAAGAGCTGCACTACTAGCAAGCAGGCCCTTGGAGCTCTTCAGGATTGAGGAAAGTTTGTTCTTAACTTGCTTCAGAGGGCTGTCGCGGAGATTCCGCGACGGGGATTTGGACGGTGTCCTCAACACATCATCCTCCGACACCGTGTTGAGACTTGGATTCGAAACGGATATACCCTTCTTGGGGGTTGCCTCTTCACCACCAGACGGCAGATACGGGACGGACGCGGACTTGGCGTGACCGTGACCCAGGGCGCTGGTTGTCCGATCTGGGATCTCGGGCTCCTTCAGGGGGGAAGCTGGTCTGCTTCTCGGGAGGACAAACTCGGATCCACCGACAGTCTCTTTCCCATGGAGACCCTCCATCACATCAGCAGAGTGATGTTTTGGTACGGTGGGGCGAGGGGTTGGCATAGCTTGGTGCGTGGGTGACGGTGGTGAGATCCAGTCATCGTCATCATCCTCAGGGAACGCCCCTGGGGCAACTGCATGCTGCCTGTGTTTGGGGGATGGAGATAGCACAGGCTCCTCGACAGGTCGAGCTTGTGACTGCCCTGCTGGTTGTACAGGCCCAGGTTGTTGCGCGGGTAGAACATTTGCCAGCGACTTAGATGGCCTCGGACCGCTCGGCTGGGACTTTCCAAGCATGCTGATCTGGTCCTGGAGTCGCTGAGTGTAGGTCTTGTTGTGTGCGGCAACATCGTCTTTCGGGGTGGTGAGGTCGTCGTCAATGTCCATAACATCATGGTCATCCGCGTCCTCGTCCTCGTCGTCGTCCTCATCCCTGTCTAGCTGCGCGTTTACACCCAGGCTCTTACCCCCAGTATGCCTCTGGTAATAGCTTGTGCGTGTCTGATCAAGATGGCTGATCCTAGATGCACGGGGCCCAAGACTCTTAGTCGAGGTCAGCGGCTCCCGTGCTGGCAGTGAGGCGAAGTTCAAGCTGCTCTTCCGAACAATGGGTCGGATGGGACTAGACCCATCAGATGATCGAATATCGTCCATTCCCCCATCCGCTTTGCCGCCGGCATCCTCGGATGTCCCACTGACGGTCTTCTGTGGTCTCGGGCTGAAAATCGCCTTCCCAGGAGAGGACTTGGAAGGTGAGGACTCGACTGGGGACAGCTTCTTTGGTGAGATGGGCCGTGTATGTCTAGTTGGAGACTGCGTCTGGGGAGCAGCAGGACTCGTGATCGACTCTGGTGGGGCTGTGGGTTGAGTTGTTGTTGGCTTCATGGTCATATTAGCGGTGACATAACGCGTCTGCTCTTCCTTCGCGGACTCGAAAGTGTCTTCCATTGACCCTTGAGTCGGGCTCATATACTCAGCTTGCACAGCTGCTGCCGGGTTGCTGGCAAAGTCCGTAACCTCGACACTGCCAAGAGTTTCTGGCTTGTTCTGGTGGTCGCCCATTTCTTGCCCATAGTAATTCATATCCTGGGTTTGGCTTCCGTGATATCCAGAGTCTATAATCGATACAGGGGCGGGAGCATGTTGCTGTGGAGGAGCGGGGGCCGCCTTTACCGGGCTGTGCGGTCTGGATTTCGCAGGTCTGGTTCTGTCCTCGGCGACCTTGATTCTGGGAGTTTGTGCCTTGTTTACATTGGGCATGGAAAACGGATTCGGGGTTCCCTTTGGAGTTGCTGCAAAGATGCTCGACAAGGGCTATACAAGACATGTTAGTTGGCAATTCAGCACACCCAAGACTCGAGACTTCGGCTTCTGGACTTACAACGCGGTCTTCTCCGGGATTGGCTTTCCGTGCTGTTCGCGGTGTCTTCCCTCGTAGCTTTCCCGGCGTCTTGAACAGCTCGGCAACGTTCCTGAGAAGCCAAATGTCAGCCACTCGTCTCTGCTCACGGTTCATTCATGTACGGACATTTGGTTCTCCGAGAAGATCTCGGCCATATGCTCGTTCAGCCACTCCATCTCGTTACGCGCAGCGAACGAGAACTCCTCTACTTCAGACTGGGATATATGCAGAGCAGATGACCGCTCCTCCGCAATCCAGGCCGAAGACCCGACCGCTATCCGCGGCCCTCCTCTCATGGCTGCCATGGCGCCAGGTACTCGACGGGGATCGAGAGACGCGAGTGGGATGGATGAGGGGCGGGGTTTCGGGTGTAAAGTAGGCGTCAGAAGATGTGGTTTTAGCCAAGCATGTCGTGAATGAAGGCAATTGCTAGAAGGTCCAGATTGGACGTCGTTAGTATTGTGGTGGGAGGGCGTATATTTCGACTCAATTGCAGAGGGCAGTTCAGTGGGCAGTAAAGCTGTGTTGACCCAGGCCTAAGCTTTGTTTTGATTGACCAAAACAGGATAGCATGCCAGGGGAGCTCCCACACGCGGCTCAAATGTGGGGCATAAGCTCCTCTGATGGTTCATCACGTGTTGAGTCAGGTTGGTTGACGCAATAGGATGTACCTTGTGCATGAATAAGGTACATCCTCTATAAGTAAATACATTCATGCGGGTTGTCAACCTGGAAATGCTTCCTTCGCCTTCGCATCAATCACACGCTTCCTTAAAGTAACCTAATCATCATACAGCATCATACAGGTGTATCCATCAGACTACACATGTCTATAACCCTCGCTGCGAACACTAACAACCCCCTTGGCTAGGTCCCTAACCTAGAGGCATATCCAAGTTAATCCCACTCGTCTCACCATTGATGCCGAAGAATTGAAACCTGCGAGTTTCGCAGTGTCAGTTTGAGATGCCAGGGAAATACAGAGACCATAAAAACATTTGCCAGGAACTACTCACCAGTCTTCCACGTTCAAAGTAGACGGCACAGGCTGCCCCGGCGCAGAAGAGCTCGTGCTCCAGCTGTCGCCGGGGCTGTGGCCCTCGGGGAGGTCATACCCCGTCTGCCACATATTGTTGGCCTGGCCCGAGAACCCCGCGAGCTCCGGCTGGAGCATGCCGTGGTTCTGCAGCGGGCTGCCGGCCAGGCCGCGCTTGTCGGACATACCCTGCCCGCCGAACTGGCCGTCCCCCTGGGACTGCATCCCCTGCGGCGGCATCTGGGCCATGAGGCTGGGGTCGAGCGTCTGCTGTGTCTGCGAGGGCGAGAGCTGGGGTACGGAGAGGATGTTGGCGCCCTCTGGGAAGAGCTGGTCCGGCTGGAAGTTCTCCCAGATGGCCTGCGACAGGTTTGGCGAATTCCTTGTGAATAAGTACAGGTCTGGTGGTGTCGTGGGTACCGAGAAGGATGGGTTGAATGGCGTCGTTGGCCGGGTATTGTGGCGGGATGAGGTGGTGCCCCCCATGACCGTATCGGTGTTGTGCCTCGCATTGGGCGACGTAACCGGAGGGGCCATCATCCCCGAGGCCATCTCCGTCTTCATAGCTAGACTCGGCGTCTGCGGTCTTGAGCGCTCGTACGATTCCTGCGGCTGAGGGGTGTTGACGCTGAAATCAATGGCCATGTCGTCGTATTTCCTTTTCGGGTCCTGAGAGCCCCGTTGGGCATTCTGCTGCTGATACTGCTCCAACCGCGCAAGGCTCTGCTGAGCTTTCCTATGCCTCTTACCAGCCGCTTTCTGGAGCCTCTCTTCCAGAACCTTATTTCCGAGAATCGACTCGAAGAGAGTGTAGACCATCTTCCCGACCAGCCACACCCGCGACACGTCTTTCAGGGCCGCCATGCAGATTCTTATCCTCTCCTGCGCACCCTGGTGTATGGTGGGCACCGGCGACCGCAACTGGTACACATGCATGATGAGCGCCGAAAAGAGACTGTACACCACGAAGGCAGGGCAGCATCTCAGTTCTCCGTGCGCGGAGAGATTCTCGATAATGGACGTGATCATGACAGCCGCTTGAAAGGCAATGTTCCTCGACGGGTAGACGGAATCATCTTGAAATCGCGACGACCCGCTCGGCGGCATGTGGGCTCGGTGCAGCAGGCACAGGGTGGTGTAGTAGTTAGCATGGAGCAGGGCCGACCAGAAATGGTGCCGCGGCACCTCCCAGTATACCAGCTTGGGACAATTCTGGAGCCAATCCGCGAGTGCCATGTCGCTGTGGGCGAGATCTATCGGGCTCTGCCTGCGCCCTTTCGACGCGACAGAGTACTGCTGCGAGAGGACCAGGCCCATGATCTCGCAGAGCTTGACATACTGCAAGAAGAAGTGGACGTGTACCGGGTCGGGAGGGTATTCGCTAGGTTGGTCGGCCTCGTCCTCGATGAAGTCGTCCTCGGTAACCATCTCCACGTCCGAGTCGTCCAGGTTGATGTGGACGGGCCGGCCCAGCGCAACGGCGACGGATCTGTCCCTGGTGAACAAAGACCACCAAATGCGCTTCCACAGCCTCTTGTCGGCTTTGCTGAGCTGTGAGCCCTCGACACTCCGATGCATGCCAGAGCCCTGGGCGACGATGGTTGCCACTCGGCTCCAGTAGAAGACGTTCTTAGTGACATCCTCTGGGCCTTCCCAATACCATCCCATCAGCAGCAGTGCCTGGACAATGGTCACCCTGTCGTCCTCGTAGTTGGCATCGTAGAGGGCCTTGGCTCTCTTGTAAAAGGTCAGAGCGGCGGGCGTGGTCGAGCCATTGGCGTCCATGAGCTGTTGGTTGTTGCAGACCCGGGATCCGGCCAGCAGGACGGCTTGCAAGAGGAGCAGTGATGGTGGATTCTTCGGGTCGCGGTATTGCCTCATGAACCTGGTACGGTTGATGACCGGGACGATGGGGTGGACCCATTTGAAGTAGGCGTCGATGAGCTCGTCGCAGAGCGCCCTGGGGGGTAGGAGGAAGGCGCCTCGCTGGTGCAGGATATCGATCTCGACATTGTCCAGCTCCGTCAGCCTCGCCCTAGAACCCCTTATGTTCTCAGGCAGGGGATAGTGGACCACGTCGGCAGACCCCTGGCGGTCGTGGACTAGTAGCGTCAAGTTGGACGACTCGCCCAGATATGCAACCCGTCCGGCGTCGGTGATGGGGGCTCTTGTGAAGCTGGGTTTCATGACCATGTTAATGTAGGTGGCCTGGTCTACCTCGTCTTTCTTCGCCTGCGCTTCTGAAACAGCAGTCGACGGCGTTCCCTCCGATGTGTGATAGACGGCGGGGGGTCGCGTCGTAAGGGAGGCGTGGTTGGGTGGTTGAGAAGACCGTTCTTGGGAGGCATCTCCTCGCTCGCTTGCACTCGAAACAGTTAGCGACGCCTCATCACCGGCTCTCGATCGAACAAGGAGAACATACCTGTCTGAATCCTTCGACTGCATCCCAGCCTGTGCCTTCTTTCTCTTTGGAGACGGGATGCGACATTCGATATTGAAGGCGACGCAGTTTGTGCACGGTACACCAAGGCTGGCAGCATCGCATCGGACCTGGGATCAATCGCCATGGTGAGTAAAGGCGACGAGGAGAGATGGGGTGGGCGGGAGGGGGCAGATGGCGGAGGCCATTCATACCTTGCGGGCATGACATGTCTGTACGGCGAGCCAGTGGTTAGCAAAAGATAGGATGCAGTAAGGTAAATGCGCGCGCATATGTGCCGAGGCAGCTGAATGGATGGAGAAGGCTCAATCCCCAGCAGCCCTACGTAGGTAGGCGGCGGCGGCCCGAGGTCACGGAGGAAGTGGAACTTACTTCACAGGCTCGGGAAGCTCGTTGTCTTTTTATCCCCCCACCCTCGCAGGTTAGCAACATGGTCGCGCGGCGCTGTGGCAGATGGGAATTTCCAGCTCCTACCTCCTGAAGCTCAACTGTCCGGCCGTCGTGGCCGCGGTCGTCGCGGCGGTGGGCCCCGTCGAGGGGTCTCGGTTGGACGAGGCGGACACGGACGGCTGCGACGGCGACATGGAGTCTTGCTTCTGCGACGCAGACTCGGCCGCCGAAGTCATGTCGGCATCCATACCGTCTTGTTTCTGGGGAACCTTGGAAACCTGGAACCTGCAAACGGGCGCAAATTGACCGGCGTTTGCGGAAGGACGCGACGGCGAAGAGTCGAAGAAAGTGTTGGTGTACGGCGGCGGGCAGTGTAACTTTGGTTTGTCGCACGCAGCCCCGCCACTCGGATGACGCCGGTCTCTCTCCTATTTCCTTCTCCAACCAAATGTCGAATGGGGTAGGTACGCGGGATGCTTGATTCTGCCCCCGGTTGCGCTCGCCTTGCTGTCGTCCGCTTCTTCAAGCTTGTAATACGTTGGTGAGAGAGCGGGACCAAAACCCCCCTGCCTGGATGCCTCTCAAGTTAAGCCAAGACACGCAGTTTAGTGTTTGCGACGCCGCTGCGCCGAGAAACTTTCCACTAAATTTTGGGTTATTAATTAATTCTCGCCTGACAACATTTGGCTGGTGGTAGTCAGGATCGATGCAATGAGGGATGAAGCACGTTTCTTTCGCAGCAAAAGACGAGGCATGTCATGTCCTCCCACAAGATACGATGAAAGGCAAGCCTACGAAGCCTCTCGTTCATTATTTGCATGTGAGCCGGCCAAGTTGTGTGGAGGCCCTGGGCCTGCACTAATAATTAATGAGTCTAATCAGAGCATTGCGACGAAACACCCCATCTCCTGTGCCCACCCATGACCAATTACCACCCGGAGCTAACAGCCAGAACCGGTACTTGGTCCGTCCCATCTGATCAAATCTGGGGAAGCCGGGAATCCTCCATTGCTTGGCCCTACCCTGCGCCCGGAGACGCACAAATGCAGGCGGAGTCGCGTGGGATACTTGTTACTTACCGTTATAACTTACTCCGGCCCGCATAATTATCGTCCTCCGCATACTCGCTTGCATCTCTCGGAAGTGAGTATTCTCAGGGGAGGGGGAGGGTGAAGGCGAGAAGATCGATCGGACAAGGCTGATCAGCCCGCTGAAGCGATGGTACCTGAATGGACGAATTCTTTCTTCCCCCCCTGCCTAACCGCTTCCGAGCATTTGGCCCGCCGATGGCTAAGCAGACCTCCGGCTCTTCCCATTGACTCGCAGGAGCATTAGGAGCCCCGTAGTGACGCATTGAGAAGCCACCTAAAACCCAACTACTGCTGTAGGCGGTCTGAATGTGCCGAGGCCTCCGTATATAGTAGAGATAGAAATTTTGGGGTTTCTCAAAGTGAAGAGCCCCTGACCAAGAGCCCCTGACCAGGAGCTCCTTGACCCCTATGATGGTCGTTGACGAGTTTTTAGACAAACGTCATGATCCATACACTAAACCAGATCCTGAACCCCTGAATATATACACTACGTAGCACATACGTACCTAGTGTTCCAGAAATCTCACAATGATAATTATTAGTAAAAAGCCAAGCTGAAAACCAGATCTCGAGTGGGGCAGATCAGTTTAGGGGATCGTATCCGTAGACTAGGTAGGTAGGTACCGAGCAGGCAGAGCTGAAGAGGGCTGTCGAGAGGCCCCCGCCATGCTCCAACAAAGTGGAGAGCACGAAAGTAGGTAGGTATTGTACTGTACCCTGTGTATTGTACATACATACATACTACATAAGTATGCTACACTGACAAACGAAAAGGTTATAGACTGAACGTGTCATGTTTTACTCCTGAGATGCCTTCGTGTCCTTGTCAACAATCGACTCCAGCACCCTCAGTTTCTCCTCCGTCACCCTGATGGCCTCTCTTATCTCCCTCTCCGACATCCTCTCCTCCCGGACCCTCTGTTCCACCGCCCTCGGATCCGCCGTCCTCTTCCCCGTCTGCGTATTCCCACCACCGCCCACGCCGCCGCCGCCGAGCTGGTTCAGCCCGACCCGCTCCTCCATCCACTCCCACAGCTCGCCCTCCTCCCTCCTCCAGATCTCCTCGTAGGCGGCGACTCTGTCGGCGTAACCCACGTATCCGAGGTCGTGGCCGTAGTGCCTCGACGCCTTGGCGTTGGAGCCAAATCCGAACCACGCGGCGACGAGCAGCCCGACGAGCAGCCCGTAGACGACGTTGCCGGTCAGAATGGGCTTGATGGCGTCGACGAAGGGGCTGAGGAACGGGCGTGCGGGCTCGAGTAGGCCCCAGTCTTGCTGGACGGCAGCCTTTGATCTGCCTCCCTCGCCGTCGCTCGCCGGGCTGGACGTCAGGGCCGACTTGCCCTTGCGGCCCCTCTTCCTCAGCTTGGTCAGGCCTAACTTGGGCCGAGACACGACCTCCGATTTCAGGCTCGCGAAGAGGTCTTTGCAGAATTGTGTCTGCCCGTCGTTCGCACCCTTCTCGATCGGACCTGTTGCCACGGTTGTTAGCGGGAGTGTATTACGGGGATAGCGCCCGGATCATATCATCATCCATACTTTTGAGCCAGCTCTTGCTGGTCCATTCTATGGTGCAATTCACCTGGACTCGGGTTGCATTGTTCTCGGCCCAAGACAGGCAGTACTTGGTCTTGACGGCGAAGAGGTTCCCACTCGGCACGTCGGGGTTCTGCGTGGTGACGAGCACGTTGACGGATTTGTCGAGGCTCATGTGTTCGAGCTGTTCTGTCACCATGCACTTGGTTTGCCTCGGCCCAATCGAGGCATTTAGGGGCTTGATGTAAGAGTACGACCTCGACTTGACCTCGTCGCCCAGTCCTCTCTTGTCCTCAATCTGCAGGTCCGTACATTTCTGGTCCACCGTGAGGAACCTGCCCATCCACACTGCTGATGGCGCTCCGAAGAGGAGGTTATAGACCTTGCCAAGTGGCGCAGGAATGACATCGTCCCCTATGACTTTGTCGTAATGGGTCGCTGTGTCTCCGCAGTCTGTTGGCGGATGGGTTACAGGTCCGGGGAAGTCCACGGCAGCGCCCGAACCACCACTCTCGTCCGACTTTTCGCATACACCGTTGGTGGCGACAGCCCCTGACGGCTTGCGGGTAACCGCCTTCTCGGCCGGCATTTCCGACGCCGAGGGGGCGTCGAGCGCCTGGCTCAGCTCTAGGACGTCGTCGTTTTCCTCATCTTCGTCATAGATATCGTCGCCCTCGTCGCTCTCGTCCTCGGATCCGGACGCAGTCTGGCTTCCCCCGACAGACTCGGCATCCACCTTCTCGGTCCGGTCGCCGCCCGTCTCTTGTAACCTGACGCCGTTGAGCGAGCTCTTCAGGCTTGGATGTCCCAGTTTCCAGATCTTGACGATGAGATCATACGTCGAGTCTCGACTTGTGAACGATGCGAAAACATGCTTCGCGTGAAGGGTGGAGATCTCCAGCCCGTTCTTAAACACCAGGGCGGTGCTCCTCTTCTCGACAGACACTATCTCGTCAAAACTCATCACTAATGTCGTCACCCAGCCGAAAATGTTGCTGCTGAAGCACAGATGTCCTTCCGACACATATAGCCGCCCGTGGGCCAAGATCTCGCGCTGCAGGGCGCAGCTGTAGTCCTCGATCAGATAGTCGTCGTCCGGGACACTCTTGAACTGGCTGTGGAAATCGCGATTCCGCTTCTTGCTTGCGACCGCAAACCCCGTGAGTTTTGGAGCCACGTGGGGATACACGACAGACGCATTCGCGGCAGCAATGGCCGCACCGATCGTCATGCCGGTCCCCGTGGTGCCACCTGTCGCCGCACTGCTGCCGCGTTTTCTCCGCCTTCCCGTGACACTACGGATGCTCCCGCTGCGCTGAATGCCGCTTTTCCCCTCGTATACACTGCCTTGGGGGGGCGTCCGGTCGCCGAGCGGGGTGTGTTCGTAAAGGGAGTGGGGCCGATTCGGTTCATACACTGGAGGCTCAATGTTCACCTGGCTCGAGTCCACCGGGGCAGAGTCAGACCGCGCCCGAGAATCAACCATGTCCGGGAACTTGGCGGACATGGGGGTTGCGGCAGCACTGTTTGGCTCCATGATTCCAAGTTGGCTCAAGCTGAGGTCCCCCATTCCGAGCGTCCTGACGGCGAGCTCCTTTGCTTCCGTCGACTGGCCCGGCGTGGCTACCGTCGCAGGCTCAACCTCAACGTTATCTTCTTCCACCTCGCCCTGTTCCTTGCGGATTGGGAGCTTGCTACTACTGCCTCCTTGCCCAAGATTGGTGGTGGATATGGTATTGCTCAGTGTGTGTGCAGTATTCTGGACAGCTGATATCATCGACGAGAAGAAGCCGGACGCAGGGTTTCCCGGCGAAGGTAGACCGCTCTCTGGGGTTGGGGTCAGGGGCGCGGGGGTAATGTTGGAGAGCTTGCTGGGGCCTAAACCGGTAGAGCTAGCTCTGCCTCTTCGCTGTTGGATCATATTTCTCGAAGGGGAGGCATCGGACGGGGATGGCGAGCTCGGCAGCGCTTCCCTGGCCGAAGTCGTCGATTTGAAGGTCGGATAATTAGGGTCTGTCGGTGTGGGTGGGGTGTTGACGATGACCGGGGTCGCTTTCTCGTCCGGGGGAGTTTGAGGTGGCCGAGTAGTGTCGATCTTCTGGCCCCGGGAAAGCCGCCGTATACGCTCAGAGGGGGTTATCTTTGCGGCATCGGGTCCTTGTTTCGGCGTATCGCCTGCTTCGACCTGGGGCTTGGCCAGATTCGCCAGAGACTTGGAAGAGTCGGGAGCCCTATCGAGATCAGCAGAGCGGGATTTGCGCTCTGGGCTTGAACTGGCGTTGCTTGCCGAGCCCTTGCTGCTCGCCGTACTCTTCTTCGTGAATACCTCTTTCAGACGACCAGCAGGTGACGGAGACCGCTTGGCCTGAGACAGCGGAGGCACGAGCCCGGTCTTGCTTGTGACGAGGGGAGGTGTAGATTCGAGGCCTTCGATGGCCGGAACGGGGAATGTAGAAGAATGCCGAGGGGATGGGTCAGATGACAGCAGCGTGTCCGGCGGCTGAGATTCTAGCTGGTGAGTTGCCTGCACAACCGGAGAGGATGTCGTCAGGTAACCGATTTGCGATGGATGTGTGGAGATGGTTTGAGGTCGACTTGGAGATCTAGCGTCTGGTCAGTGCTGGAGACTGGGGCCAACGAAATAGAAAGACAAAAGGGGCCGGGTCAAAACAATTGAAAACAACAAGTTGCAGCCACAAGAAGGCTATTGGAAACACAAACAGCCATGAGGTTTGGCCAGGCTGTTTTCCGGCGTATCTAAAGCGGCACAGCCTGGGCCTATGTAATACCCGAGTGGCCATGAATCCTCGAGATCCACCGCCAAAACTAATTGGAGCCGGAGCTCCCGCCATCCCGGACGCCGAGGTGCAGGAACAAGACAAGGAAATGGTAATTGCTTACGATTCCGGATCCGATTCATATGAGGCCAGGCTGCTTTCCTCCGCGTCGGCGGCGTTGCCGCTGAAGCTGTCGGTAGTCTGTTTGCTAAAGGAGCTCCTTCCCCTCGCCGGCGCAATCTCTTCGTTGCTGCTCGCAGTTTCAGCAATGGATGATTCCTTCTTGCGGCGTCGCTTCGCGCTGATGGATTTTGGGAGGAGCTTCCCGAAGCCGTTGCCTTCCATTCCTACAGGCGTCGCCTTGGTGCTTTTCTCTCTGGGCTGTTTGTTGGTAGTTTTTGTTTGAGGTGCGAAGGGGCAACTCGAACGACGAGCGTTTTCTGTTTCTGAGGCGAAGCATTACCCCGTGTCGACGCATGTATATCCGTACATTCCAAGTACGGACAACTGCAAAGGCCATCCTCTCAGTTATGTTATACAACTAGGGGTGTAGGTCTAGTACGCCCGGTGGTTGGAGAGATAAAAGGCCGACTGCGGGGTTTATCCCATTCCCCCGGTCAGTGTAACGGACAATTAAGTGGAAAAACTCTATGGCTTAATTATACGAACATACCGTTCACGCTTAACCATTTCACACCCACAACGTCCTTGAACAGCCGAGATGAATGGGAAATCATAGGGTATTTTAATTATAGGGGCCTGGCAGTCTCTAAACGCCTTTAGGACTGCGTCACAGCAACAATCACTGCCCATAGGAACCACCCAGGTATAGGACGCCTACCAATCTTGCCAAAAAAACACTCTAGACCTACCAGACGGCAACAAGGAGAGTATGACGGGTTGCACTGTACAGGGCTGGGGGACAAACAGAAAAACATTCGCGCCTTCTTCCTTGCACGAAAAGGGGCCGCACAGGAACGCCTATGCAACACTGCCGTCGACGTAACTGGGAATCATCTGCAGGCCAAGGGTGCGTCCCTTGGCCAGCCACACCATGGTAGAGAATATCTTGACCGAGCCGAGCCGGCCGGCACCCCCGCCCCGGCCGACCGCGCAGGAGAAGATGTCAAAGGGTAGACCCTTGACCACGGCCGGCTCTTTACCCCTCAACACGGCGCCAATGTTTTTTGCCACGCCGACAGCCTGTTGGTGAAGGTTCTGGTGTCAGTAATCCTGACTATATCATGCGGGAGTAAAAGGGTGGAAGATGAAATGCCCGCGAGAGGTTTTGGTCTAGTTTGTCGTCTGCACATACCTGCTTCTGCGTGATCAAGAACCCCGCCCTCGGCTTCGAAACGAGGTCTCCAAGAGCCCACACGCCATCAACGCCCTTGACTTTGCAGTACTGGTCGACGGGCACATGCTGCTCGTCGTCCAGATACTTCGTGTCGACGTACTCCGAGTTGGGGACCATGCCCGTGGTGGGCAGGTACAGATCCGTCGTGATGACCTCCCCGTTCCGCAGCACCACCTCCGTCTTCCCGTCCGCCGCGGCGGCAGGCCTCACGCTCTCGACCGTCGCATCCGTCCTGACTGTGACGCCCAGGCCTGTCAGCTGGGAGCGCGCGTTGCCGGCGATGGCGTCGCCGCCCAGGATCTCGGGCCCGCCAGCGAGAAGCACAATCTCCTTTGCCTTCTTCCGGCCGTACTCGAAGCCCAGCTCGCCGGCGAGCTCGACGCCCGTGGCGCCCGCGCCGCCGACGACGATGTGGCGCGCCGCGTCGACACGTGACGTCGTCTCGCGGATCAGCGTGACCGCCTCCTCGTACGAACCCGCCGCCTTCCAGGGCACCTCGGGCCCGCCCGCGGTGACGGCGGAGCGCGCGCCCGTGGCGAGCACGAGCTCGTCGTACGGGAGAGTCCTGATGCCGCTGCCGTCAAGCGGGGAGACGGTCACCGTTTTGGTGGCGAAGTCGGCGGCGTCGGCAGTCCCGATGATCAGCTCGTAGCTGGACGACGGGTACCGCGAGAGAGCCGTTGACAGCGGGTGGAAGAGCTCCTCGTCCTTGAGAACGCCCGGGATGACGGCGCGGACCGAGGCCATGTTCCAGTACAAGTGGCTGTTCTTGGGGGTAGAGTTAGCGGGAGGGGCTCATGGGAGGCAAATCTGGAGAAAAAAAGGGGGCTGTGTCTCTTCGCCCAAGAAGCGGCTCCTCACCTTCGAAACGAGAACCACCTTCACATCCTGGATCTTTTGCTTCAGGAGGTAGTGGGCAACGTGAAGGCCGGCGTAGGAACCTCCTAGGATCACGACAGTCTTAGTCATGATTGGCAATTCGAGGAAGCGGGGGTTGATATATAACACTGTCTTGTAAATTCCACTTTGGCGAGCTGCAGCAGACAGCAAAGTAATAGTACTGCTGGATTAGGACCCGACAATGAGGGCATAGACCATTGAGGTGTTACGAAGTTTAAGACTCGAAGCTAAAATCTATCGGGGAATGAGATGGGGGAGCTTCTTCTTATATGTGCCCGGGCACCCCGGGTAGGGGCGTTTCGGGACAGTCCATGCAAGCACGCAAAATAAAATAATGTAGACGGGAAGTCGGGGTGACATGGCAGGAATGTGCGACATAAGTGGATGGGACACCTACCAGGTGGTATGGAACCTACCTTCACAAATGTCAAAGAGGCTGTACAGTACAAGAGCTATCAGGGTTACGATGGAAGGTTCCTGCCTGCCACCAGGTAGGTATGTAGGTAGGTACCTGCCTACGTACGCCTCCTGATCGGTATCGGTGTCCGGCCGGACGGCGTTCCCCCAAGAAGTGGCGCTGGTAGGTATTATTTGGTGTGCTTGGTCATGCAATTAGTCATCTACCTTACGGCAAGGCTGGTGCCCAGAGTGGTGCGCAGTCTGTGCTGAGGACGGGAAAGAATGGTTCCATTGGCGCATGTTTGTGGTTGAGATGGTATCTCGTCCGAGTTTGGCCCGATGTTTACAGTTTACCATGTGGGAGATTTCTGGCCAACCTAAATTGCTTGCGAATCAAGACATGCATTCCCAGGTTCCAGGTTTTGTCCCAACGAGGAAACAGTCTGAGAGGATCCGCCTCGAACGAACCTAGAGACATTCATTGGTTCATATTCGACGAGGGTGAATTAAGATATAATGGCTAACAGGGACGGATGGCCATGTTTTTGACTTGCACGCCCCTGGAGCTAATCATGTGTTTATTTTCCAGGTTGGTAGTGGAGCTGCAAGCGGTGACGCTGGGCCTCTCCCCCTCTCTCCTCCAAACCGGGCTAGGTCTCGTGGCCCCGCCAAACCTGCTCAACAAGGCCAAGGGCCCTCTCAACCTTTTGCCCTCGAAATCCAACTACCACACCGCAGCACCGTCGTCCCAAGCTGTAACAGCTCCCCTTTCGCCAGATTAGCACCGATTACTTTCGAGCCCCAGCAGCAAACATGTCCCCACCACAAAGCGACGCCTTCAAGAAGGCCATTGCCGACTCCAAGAAGCTGACCGCGAAGCCTAGCAACGAGCAGCTCCTCCAGCTGTATGGTAAGTCTCCTCCTCCTCCTCCCGATTCTAGCCATACTCCGCGGCGGCACAAGCGCTGATTTATTGCAGCCTTGTTCAAGACCGGTACCGGCGAAGACTTTGCCAAGGCCCCTGCCCCAAGCATGTTCGATATTAAGGTGAGAGCTGCCCCCGACGCCCATGCCGATGCCCGACGCCCGACGCCTAGGCACTGGAGCTGCAGATCGCTGATAGTGGTGACTCCCCCAGGCAAAAGCCAAGAAGAATGCCTGGAAGGCGATCGTCGACGAGGGCATAAGTGCTGAGGAGGCCCAGGAGAGATATGTCGAGCTAGTCGAGGCGCTGAAGGAGGAGCATGGCTACGACGAGAACAAGCAGCCCGAGGCTGTGGGCAGTTAATGATCTATCTTAGCTATCATATGCCGAGAGTAAGATGGAAGCGACTAGGAGAGATGCCGCAGTGACAAACGTCGCGCGGATTGAGTCTACATGAGCACTCGTGGTTGGTCATTCCCACAACTATTGGCAGCACGGCACAGCAACGCAAATCCCCCATCATGCCGTGGCCCTGTGATCCTCTGCGATCCCCTGCGATCCACTCCCATCCCCTCCAATCCCTTGTGTTGCCCATCACTCATATTCATCCACTTTCCCACGTGCGGCCCTTCCAGTCCGGCTCCTCGTAGCTTGCGGTAGCGACCCAGGGTATCTCGTCTTTCCCATATGGTTGCAGAGGCAGATTGTAGGGCATCCGAACCCCAATCACAGTCTGAGCTCCTTCAATACTGTCCGCAGCCGGCTTGTCCGCCAGAACGGTGGGCACCATCTTCGCATCTTGCGCGTAAAGTGAAGGCCAGACCAAGACCCCGATCTCGTACGAGCATACCCGCATCTCGCCAGATTTGTTTGTTGCTTCACCCCAGGCCTGCTTCGAGAGATTCGCCGACGTTAGGAGAGCCCAGTCAATGGACTTATCCCCATAACGAATATAGGTCTTAATGTGAGGGGCTCCTCGGTTTCGACCCGCGTCTAGTATGGCCACATCGTCTGGGATCTCTGGAAAGCGCGCTGTCAGCTGGATATCTCGGTGACATGCCACAGTAACTTACTTGAGCCGTCCCGGGCATCGTTGGCCCAATGACAAAACATAGGCTTGAGATACTGGAGCTGCTTCGCCTGCTGGGATGACTGGATCTTTGTGTGGATTGATCCGCCAGACTGATATCCATCCAACGAGCGCCGGATTTCGTCAGGGGTCGGGAAAACAATCTTGAAATCCGGCTTCTGACCAGCTGGGCCTTGGTGGGACTCAAGGGCACTGAACAGAGTGTTTCGCAACCAGTTGTCGGTTGGGCCTAGAGTAGCAATAGACGAGACCTGTACTACGATCTCGGATTTCCCCTCTTGAACGGGGACCGATCGTAGAGCGTACTTTATCGCATCCCATCCCCACGAGGTGGCTGACTCCTGGGTCTTGTGCCTTCCGGGCACGCTTGCTATCAGTCTCGCCTTGATGGATGAGAAATCGTGCCTGGACAACGCATCGATAATCGGCCTGCATACAGTCCATCGGCAATCATAAGCTTCGAGATAATTCGTGAGATCGACCTTGAATTTTTCGCCGATTGCAATCTCCCACATACGACCACCCTCGAGCCGACGCTCCTGATATAGGGGCAAAAGGGGGGAACGCCATACAGCTTGCGTCATGTTTGCCCAATCTCGCGAGATCATATTTGCAGTATGAATGATGATCTGGGCAGTGTCATCGTGGCGCAGGAGAATCATCATCTTAGAATGATGAGTCCCGAACATCTCGGGCAGGAAGGCATTGTGGAGAGAGACATTCTTGTACTGAGCGGCTTGAAGCTGAGTAGGAGTCAGTCTCGGATCTCAGCCTTCCCCACCACCACAAATGATCGAAACATATGTGCGGTGTAGGGTATGAAGCAGGGTATGATGGGGTTAATGAGCGCAAGGAAGAAAATGAAATGAACTGAGCCATCGCACGAAGAGGTGCGCCCGGACAGGGCTATAGCCGTTGACAACGAGGAAATGTGACCAAACAGGGCTACTCGAAAAAAAAGTAGCGCTATAGTGGAAGAGGACAGGAGCAAAAACCTACCTGCAACTGCTGACGGCTTGGGTCATCCTGCTTCCAGAATCCATGGATGACATGAACTTTGACAAGACTTCTGACGTCCTCGTCAAAAGCATTCATCAAGAAGTCAATGTCGTGAAGGTAATTGAACTCCCAGCACTCCGAGATGAGAGGGTCCCCAAGAATGTCCGTCAAGGTAACAGCATCCACATTCAACGACGGCGGAAGATCCCGAATCGCAGTCAGTTGAAAAGGCGACTCGACCAGCTTCGGTCCTGTAGAGGCCACGGGCGCTTCTGCTGTCTCCGTGAGCTGGGCCCTCTTGCCCACAGGACTGATGGGACGTGTCAGAGAAAGAGGCAGGGAACCACGACTCGGCTCGGGCACGGTCTCGTCATTATCGACGCGAGCTCGTTTACTTGGTCGTTCCATGATGTCTCTCTGATGTCGCCTTGAACCTCAATAGGCGTATTATTAGATGTTAGTGTACGCCAGTACACATACACCACCGCAATTCGTGGTTCGTGATTCGACACTGGTTCAGGCTACCTAGGCGCATGGGTGGCTAGCTGCAGGTCTAGGCCATGGAAATAAATTATCGGGGTGCACGAGCCATATCGCCTTGGATTTCAGGCCAAAATGCTGCGGGCAAATCAATTTACCTCCTGAGTCCAGATTATCCATGCAACCAACAAAAACAGCCTCCTGCCGATAGATGAGCATCAATCTTGGGAGCCCTAGAACACCAAACGATTTGCTGCCTCGACGATCGATCAAATAGCAGCTACGAACTAACGAGCCATCTTTGAAGTCTACGAGAGTCCGGCTTTGGCTCGATCGACTGGTTGGCGGCGCTGCGTGGGCTTGTCGCTTGTCCGGGAGTCGATGACTCTGCCCTGAAGCTTTCTCCCTCAGCGTTGACAACGTATTGACTTCTGCGGGCTCAGTGCCACGCGTGGTCAGCGCCCTTCACTATGCGGCTCTTTCCATTTTCCCTCCTGTTTGGCGCAGCCACCTTGGCCGCAACAGCCTTCGCGGTTGACCTATACCCCGAAGATGCGACACGAGAGAACACATATTTCAATGGGCACAAGGTCCCCCCAATGCTAGAGCTTACTGAAGCCAACTGGGAGACACAATTAAAGGTGACGAAGTGGCTGTTCGTGAAACACTACAGGTAAGCTACTTGATAACAAATATGTACCGTCTTCTAGCATACTAACCACTCTGTAGCCCTTGGTGTGGGCACTGCATAGACTTCGCACCGACCTTGCAGACTCTCTACGAGTTCTATTACACCTCCCATCCGAGCGGGAGTGGAAACGAAGATGCCGATTTCACGAAATTCTACGACTTCCGGTTCGGAATGATTAACTGTATCGCATTTTCCGACTTTTGTGCTGCCCAGGGGGTAAAAGCGTACCCTTCGATGCTGCTATATAAGGATGGAGAGCTGGTCGAGAACTTCAAGGGATCGAAGAACATGTCATTCCTGAGCAACGCCATCGAGGACGCCCTGGAGAAGACGAAGCCAGGAACAAGGCCCGCGAAGCTGTCCCTTCCCAACCCCGGCGACACATCCTTTGGAGAGCCAGCCGCCGTGGAGTCGGCATCAGCCAAGCAAGAAACGCAGCCGGCCGATGTCTCTAAGAGCGCCCGGGTCGCCCCGTCCCCGACTACCGCTACGCAATACCGCGCCGCCCCCGCCAAGGTAGCAAAGCCGGTCGCCACCCCGAATGTCGAAGGTGCGTCGGTTTCTCTAAGTGCCGAGACTTTCCAGACATTGGTGACAACGACACACGAGCCTTGGTTTATCAAATTCTACGCCCCGTGGTGCCACCACTGCCAGGCCATGGCGTCGAGTTGGGAACAGTTGGCGAAAACGATGAAGGGGAAACTGAATATTGGCGAGGTCAACTGCGATGCCGAGCCACGCCTGTGCAAGGATGTCCGACTCAAGGGTTATCCCACAATCCTCTTCTTCAAGGGTGGCGAACGTGTCGAGTATGACGGTCTCCGCGGGCTTGGCGATTTCGTACAGTATGCCGAGAAGGCGGTCGAGATCGCCGGCGGTGTCCAGGACGTCGATGCTGCTTCTTTCAGCGCTCTCGAAGAGCAAGAGGACGTCATCTTCGTCTACTTCTACGACCATGCCACCACGAGTGAGGATTTCTTGGCCCTAGAGAGGCTGCCGTTGAGCCTCATCGGGCGTGCCAAGATAGTCAAGACCCAGGACCCGGACTTGTACGAGCGCTTCAAGATCAGCACCTGGCCCAGGCTACTCGTCGCACGGGAGGGACGGCCGACATACTACACACCTCTCACGCCCAAGGACATGCGTGACACTCGCAAGGTTTTAGGCTGGATGAAATCGGTGTGGCTGCCGATTGTTCCGGAGCTGACAGCGTCCAACGCCCGCGAGGTTATGGATGGCAAGCTTGTTGTTTTGGGGATTCTTAACAGGGAAGACCAGGACTCGTTCCAGAGCGCAACGCGCGAGATGAAGAGTGCCGCCAACGAGTGGATGGACAAGCAGATCCAGCTATTCCAGCTCGAGCGCCAAGAGCTCCGCAATGCCAAACAGTTGCGCATCGACGAGGCCGAGGACCGCGGCGATCAGAGGGCTCTGCGGGCCGCCAAGAGCATCCGAATCAACATGGACAAGTCTGACCGGAGGGAGGTGGCATTCGCCTGGGTCGACGGTGTCTTCTGGCAGAGGTGGATCCGCACCACCTACGGAATAGACGTGAAGGATGGTGAGAGGGTAATCATCAATGACGAAGACGTAAGTCGCATTCTCCAAATTATCTGGTCTTGAACACGTTTGTTAACATATCACAGAACCGACGGTACTGGGACCAAACAATCACGGGCAACTATATCATCCCCTCGCGGACGTCGATTCTCGAGACGCTCAACAAAGTCACCGCCTCGCCGTCGAAGATCAAGCCGAAGCTCACCATCTCCAGCCTCGAGAAGATGTTCTTTGATACGCGCATCACCTTTATCGAACACCCCTACCTCACAGTTGGCTGCATTCTCGGACTCGGGCTCGGCTGCGCCTCCTGGTTCAGGGGCAGGCTCAGGAGGAACCGTGGTGGACATTTCTCGTTGGACGACGGCGCGGGAACAAAGGAGTTCAAGGCGCCGCTTCTTGGCGCCAACTCTAACGGGAAAGTTGATTAGGATACGACTGACTGTTTTTTTGGATCATCCACTCGACGCTCGGGGAGGCCGGGGAAGTAGAGCATGAAGATAAATCGAGTCTATGAGGAGTTAGCCTTCAGGCGGGACTAGTTGGTTTTGCTGCCCTTTTTTTCGCGGTATAAAGTTGGTCTGTATAATATTGGACAGTACCCCGTGCGCAAAGTCGTCAAGACTCTTCTGGTTTTTTTTACTTCATTTTTTCCTCCTTTTTCTTTTCTTTTCTCGGTCTGTCATGTCGATGGCTGGATGGCTCGGCGTGCAAGCAAAGACCTCTTGTCAGTACCTAGGGGTGATAGAAATGGAATGACCGGGATGCGTCGTTGGCAATGGCGGGTGTTGCATAACTAATACTTAACTGTTTCTTGGCCGTCT
The DNA here is from genome assembly GCF_030411735.1 of Phialemonium atrogriseum. Classification (NCBI taxonomy): domain Eukaryota; kingdom Fungi; phylum Ascomycota; class Sordariomycetes; order Cephalothecales; family Cephalothecaceae; genus Phialemonium; species Phialemonium atrogriseum. The sequence goes on from NW_026848147.1 coordinate 81,549, forward strand.
GTTTACTTCCCTTTTGTTTCCGAATTGTACTTCCCACGGCTGGACTGGCACTGCGGATTATAGGAGTTCTGTACGGGTTCGACTCTACGCATATAAATACACACAGACTTGGATCAGACTGCTTTGAATACTCATAACCTCCTAGGGGAAGAGCGTATGTCTCTAATTCTTGAAGAACTGGAACAATGTATTTGCGATCACTACATATATTGGCCCGTCACACTTGGCTACTGATGAAACACCATCACCCGGATCACGAACCACACACTCGTTACAAGTAGTAATTAGTCATCTCGTCGATGACCCATCTGCAACGCAGAGAGAGAGAAAGCTGCAACACAAGCCTCGCCCGGGCGCAGCTCCCTCAAGTGTATAGCTCGTCAGTCAGCGAGTTTAGCGACAAGCCCTCCTTAGCCAAGTCATCGACGTCGGCGAGGAACTCGAGCGGCATTTCGACCAACGTCCCGCGCACGCGGCTGAGCCAATCCTTGACCTCGCGAACCCCCGCGGGGAACTCATCGCGGACGATGTGGCCGTAGTCGACCCTTCCCGGCTGGGGCTGGGACCCGGGCTGGACGAAGCGGCGCGAGAAGAAGTCGTCGTAGTCGGCCCAGGAGCGCACGCGGTCGCTGGGCACGGCGTGGAAGGCCCTGTCGTACACCTCGGTGTTGCGCCGCGCCGTGGCCCGCCACAGGTCCAGGAACCCCGGCGACAGCGGGTCGCGGACCAGGGCGTCGGCGGCGGAGCCCCAGTCGTAGCGGTTGGGGTGGTCGCGGTCGACGGGGGTCCAGTTGGGGTCCGGGCGGTCGGGCGGCTGGTGCGGCAGCAGGCCGAGGTGCTTGCGGAAGAGCTGGCGGCGCAGCGAGGCGGCGAAGGCGGACGCCGTGTAGGGCCGGCCGGCCATGGTCGACTCGACCGGCGTGGGGTCCTCGATCACGACGGCGATCTCAGAGTCGTGGTCGCCCAGCTGGCTGCGGTCGTTGAGGTTGGCGCTGCCGCAGATGACGACGTGGTCGTCGGCCACGAGCACCTTGCTGTGGATGTACAGCTCCTCCGACACGAACGCGTCCATCTCCGACTCAGGCGTCCCCGTCCACGGCACCGAGTGCAGGTCCGGCCCCGCGGCCATGTAGCAGGCCGCCACGCTGTCCCAGCTCTTGTCCTCGGTCTGGGCCGCCGCCTCCTGGTACCGCCGGTACTGGCTGTCGCCGCGCCCGAGGTCGCCGTAGGGCTCGTACCCGTCGCCCCCGCGCTCGACCCGGTTGTCGAACTCGCGGCGCGCCGCCTCGTAGCTGACGCCGCTCTCGCGCTCGGCCTCGCCCAGCGTCGACGACACGTTGATGCGGTCGAAGTTGCGCAGGTTGTAGAAGCTGAGGTACCGGCTCGGGTCGTCGACTCCTTCCTGCCGCAGCGCCTCCATGATGCTGTGCCCGCCGCGGTTGATGCTGTTGTACTGGAACTCCATGATGGCGCGCGTGCCGAGCGCCCCGTCGGACTTGAGATCTCCGGCGAAGGCGGGCACCGCCGGCATGAGGACGAAGATGTGGAACGTCTCGCCAGCCTGGTGGGCGCGCACAATCCGGTCGACGATGGCGCGACCGATCTTATTGGCTACTGGGCGCTGCTTGTCGGACGTGGCGGTGATGAAGAACTGGTTCTCGATGTAGACGAAATGCTTCGCATTGGTGATGGCCGCGATGTAGGCATTGGCGATGGAGTGCTCCTTGGGATGGCCAGCAGACCAGGGACAGGCGCTTGGACAAGTGAATACATACGTCCGTTTGGGATAAAAGAAAAAGGGGGAAGATGGGGGGGATGGGGTTGGAAGGCAGTCTGGCCAACATACCTTCGTGTAAGCTGAATATGGGCCTCGCCTCCTTGTCGATCGTGTCCACCCCTAGACCCATCCCGCTGCATCATCCGGTGGATGCCATGATGGAAGTGCTGGTGTAAGCCGCCAAAGAACCGCTCACCTTCAGGAAGCAATCCTTCACGTGGCGGGGAGTGGGCTACTCTTGGCTGGATTAGCTGGTACTTTTTGGGGTCTTTTGCCAGGTATTTCTGGTTAAAGATGTAGTTCCTAGACGAGGTCAGAGTCTGTTATGGAGAATCATATCGCGTTGGGCCGCAGTAATACCATCTATCCGTAAAATGCAGGATCAGGCTGTCGACGATGGGACCTGACAAGCTGATGCTGATGTCTGACCATCCCATTCTCGAACTCTTGGTGCGGTCAACTGTCACTGTTTAAGCCTTATTTCCGAATCACGCGCACATGGACATGCTTGCCGTCTTACGCTTATTAATCTCCCACTTCGTGACATCCTCAAAGTCGTAGATTCGGGCATTGTTGTAGTCCTGTCCCGGGAAGATGATGGCGTCCAGGTTTCCGGGATGAACATCGGCAATAGGGTGGCCTAGGGTGTCAGCAATCAACGACTTCTCATAACTGGCTCCGTGGAGCTTTACTATTTGTATCCCATCGGCCGAAGCCTAGTCGATGTTAGTACTAAGCACACCCGCCAATGCCGCTGCTCTGTAGTTTGGGAACAACATACACATGTCAAGGCCACCCATGAAAGCGATCTTGTCATCAATGATACAGAGCTTCTCGTGGTGGGCCCAGAAAAGGACCATGTCGTCGCTGGTCCCGTACAGCGCCTTCAGGGCGTCTCCAGAGAACTTGGCGAGGTCAAAGGTTCTCAAGGAGAGGTTTTGGAAGCTAGACTCGAGCTCCGCTTTCACATCATATCCGCTTGGATGATGGTCGGGGTGTCTGAAGACCTTGACGTTGGGATGTAGGCCTTCTAGAGCATGTTTAGTATGCTTCAAGCAGGAGCCTTGTTAGCCCCTTGAGTCTTCGACGGGGCTAAATACCCTCACCTCGGAGTTCACTGCGGGTAGACATCAGCATCGCCGGCGGTAATAAGATACAGAACAGTCAACTACGGCACTTACAGGTCAAAGCCTGCGGCACCTCCTTATAGACGATGACATTAACCTTCACCCCCCGCTCGGCGGCCGCCCGAAGCATGTTGTCAAGGCGGTATTGCTCATTGTGAGCAGCCGGACGGCGGAGGTGGAGCTCGGGGCTCAGCCACCAGTCCAGGATGTAGATGCTTTCCCGGGCCTCTGTTTAGGGCGTGAGCTAAAGAGGCCTTGCTTGGAAAGGGGGTTGGAGATGCATCACCCTCGAGGGCCATGGAAACGGCCCAGAAATACGAGGCCCCGTCGACATACCACTTGGCATGGCCTGATGACTGAGGAGCAAAGGAAGAATAGCGATTCCCGCTGTCTACTTTCACTTGCTGCCCCTGGTCGTGATGGGATTCCCCCAGACCATCAAATAGCTCCTCGACACCTTCCTTCACCTTTTCTTTGACCTTGTCAAAGAGCTTCTCCATAGCGATGATGTCCTGAGTCTTCAACAATGTAGGTTTAAACACAAGAACGAAATTTTAAGTCAGATTACAAGTCAAGCAGCGGCGGGATGTTTGATATACGTCATGAGCTCAGTTGGTATGACTGAATGTGTCAGAGGAGCTGAAACGGGAATTGTGGTTGTTAAGGTTTGGTGGCTAGCATAATCCTCCCAATGCACGCTCATTGGCCTTCTCGATCATTCGCTGCATGTTGTTTGGGTCCGCCATCCAAAAGAAGACCCCGGCTTACCACCGGGGTCAATGACTTTCAGCCCGGCTATGGCGAGAGTGAACTTATGTGGCAAGCGGTGCGAGGTGTTCCAAGTGGACCACCTCAGATGTGTGCTGCACATACAAGCGCGTTCAGAGAGGCTCAAAAGGGCAATTAGATGAGCCTCTTGTGGCTGGCTGGTCAACGATGGCCAAGGTATTACGGAACACAGTCCGTTGCACTAGAGATAGATTTAATCTGGACACAAGCATGAGCCACACCCTGTGCGAGGTTTCACGACCCTCTCGATATGTACCACATATCACTTATATGTAGGTACGGCATCGGCTTCGATGGGACTGCGAGACGATGAGGGACGCTCATAACCGACATGCAGAAGCATCGAAGAATATCGAGCGTCACCAACGACCACCCTGGGACGGAGATTGCCCCTCACTTCGGTACTGGTAACTGAAATCACGCGGGAAGCGACTTACGTTATTAGCGTGCCTACATATCATTGACCCACCTGGGCCACCCCCCCAGGCCAAGCTCCAGCAGCAAGATCGAATCGAGGGAATCAGCTCCATCACACCATTGACTCCGCCAATTCACGTCCAGATCCTGACTGCTGAGCCCTAACAGGTCCTGATTGACGCCGTCCCGTTCAATTGGCTCTCCCGGAGCTCAGCATCCCCAGAAAACCAACTATCAACCTATGATAGTCACGGAAGGAAGGTATGACAATATTGGGCTATGACGAGGGCTATTGGTCTAGCGGTCTTCTTCCAGTTGCGCTTTGCTCATTACAGGCATTGAGCTGATATCTGTTGTCCAGTCTCATCCATATTCTTCAGTAAACACCGCTCTTACGCTACACTCCCGCGGCGCTGAGCAGTGAGCAGTGAGCAGTGAGCACTCGAGCAACATCTTTTGTTCTATTCTCAAGTGCCAGCAACCCAAGAGATATAGCTTCGTCTCTGGATGGGTCACACCGGCCGCCGGATCAAACCCCTCGGCCTCCTCCCCGGAGCGACTCACCAGCACAGTCAGGATCCGGGACCCAACGACGACCCGGCGTGATCCTTTCCCCCCCACCCCCCCCCTTCACCCCTAGCCCAAGATGGCATCCGCCTCCTCCTACGTCTTCTCCTCCGCCGAGCACGCCCACCTAACCCCCTACCTAGCGGCCCTACACGCTTCATGCGTGACCCACGACCACATGATGGGCACCTTCCTCCCGCCGCTCAACCACGAGAAGCTCCTCGCCTGGTGGAAGGACCGGATCGCCGAGGCCAACGCGGGCACGCGCCTGATCCTGCTGCTGCTGTCCGAGTCGGCGCCGGGGACGCGCGCCAAGGGCCCCGAGCTCGTCGGCGTCGTCATGCTCGGCATGCCCGCCTCCGAGACGGGGCCGTTCCGCGCGCACGTCGAGGACCTGCTCGTCAGCCCCCGCTACCGCCGCCGCGGTGGCGCGAGGTCCCTCATGGCCGCCGTCGAGGCGGAGGCCGCTGCGAGGGGGAGGACATTGCTTGTGAGTCACATCCCCCCAGACATCCCCCCTTCCCCCCCCTCCTCCCACCCCCCCCAAACCACTTCCGAATTTCACTCTTCTGTCTAGACCCTTTTGCTAATCAGTTACTCCGCAGATGCTGGACGCGGAGACTGAGAGCTCGGCTGAGGAGGTGTTTAGGAAACTCGGATACGTTGAGGTTGGCAAGATCCCGAGGTATGGGCAGAGCCCGTCGGGAGAAGTCAGGGGTCGGACTTTCTTCTATAAAGATCTTGCGTCCTAGTAGGGCCAGGGCAGCATTGGTCGCAAGTTCATGCCTGACAATCTCGACATAGAAGAGGTTGGTATTTTGTATTATAGGCACATGGCGATACCCCCGATGTAGGTGTCATTTTGGAGTCTCATGAAATTCCTTGCCTTTTGACGACGGGGAGGTGCGCTACGCCGTCATACATCACTCGCTCCAAGCGACGCAGCTGGCCGGGTGAATAAACTGCATCCCATACGCCCGAGACTGGCATTGCGCAGTCAGAAATGCATACACATACAGATAATGACAGCGATGGGGCTGTGCCTCTCTCCAGTGCCCGCCCATATTTTACCCAACTGCCAGGCAAATGCCAGTCGCCGGGGGGCAGACGGAGTTTCGCAGCGCCCACCTTTCATGGTAGAATCTCGGCCGCCTAGCTTCCCGAGAGGAATAAACCCCAAGTTCAGGTGCTTTATTTCATCGGCTCGGCTTGGACGTCTCCCCATTGTCTACAGCCCCCTGGGCCCGACTCCGAGCCTTGGCACCGGCCTTCAGTTTCTCCCACCGGTCACGGTACTTGTCCACCGTTTGTTGCACCTTGGTATACTCCCACTCGAGCTCATCCATCCGCTTCATCGTCGCGGCTAGCTGCTCCTCTAGCTCGCGGTTTCTCTTCCTCAGGGCATCCTCGGCCGCGTCCGGTTTACTACTACTACCACTACCATTGCCGCTGCCACTGCCCCCTCCTCCTCCTCCGCCGCTAGAGGACATAGGCGACCCGGGTCTCTGGAGGCGGAGGCTTTGCGCCAGCGCTAGGTGGGAGCTCTGCGAGTTGAGCTCGAAGGCGTGGAGGCGCTTGCTGAGCTTGTCCAGCATCTCCTTCAGGCTCGTGTTTTCTAGGTACAGCTCCTCGACGGCGTTCTGCATCTCCTTGCCCGACTGGTTCTTGCCGACGCGCTTCCTCAGCCCCGGCGAGATGGGAGCAGGCGACTCCGCCGCGTCGACAAAGTCGTCTTCGTCGACGTCGTCAAAGTCCTGGGCATCGTCTCGGTAACTGGAGGCAGCCATGCGCCGCTTTTCCTTGTGGTCGAAGCTGAGAATGTTGGCGTACGACACCGTGTGCCCGCTGGTCGGAACGACGTAGAACGAGTCGTTTGTCGAGTGGCCCTCTCCTTTCAATGCCCGAAGAGTAGCCTTGGAGTATATCTTGGTCAGGTCTGGTTCTGTGCCCGTTGTGTGGGAAGTCCTCGACCGGTGCCTCCTGGCAGCCGGTTGCTCGGGGGCGGGCGGTGGGTCTGGCTTGGGTGCCGGTTCCTCCGCAATCAGGGGGAGCCCCGCAAACGCTAGAGGTGCAGAGAGACGGTTAATGATACTGCCAAACGTGCTGTAGAATCGCGAGAAGCCCTCATCGCTCTGGCCGGCCTCGGCTACTTCTGCTTTCGAAACATTGGTAGCTGCTTGTGCTCCGACATTCTGGGCTGCGGCAGAATTTGGAGGGACCCAGCTCGGCTTGCCCGACTGATCAAGCCTACTCTGAGTCTTGTTTCTCGACTTCGACTTGGTGGGGCTATCTGCTCGCGGGTGAACCTCCAAGCTACCCGGCGCCTGGTCGCTTGAGACACTTGGTATCAACGGATGGCCCCGATACCTAGACTTTATTCCCCTGGCCGTGGCAAGGTTGCTAGCGATGGAGGAAGAGAGTTCCCGTGCTGGATGTCTGGGCGGGTGGGATAAGGTTGGCAAAGGCTTCGGTGTGGAGGCAGGAGGGCCGCCGGAAGCCAAGTCGGACTTCGCTGACTCCTCTGGACTGGACGAGCTGTCTGTAGGCGTGGTTTCCTTTTCCTCACCGTCGGCCGCCTCTTGTTCGCCCGAGGATTGCTGGCTTCCGTGCTCGGCAGGGAATTTGAGAAGCTCGGACAGCTTTCTGTGGTGCTGTTCCAGTAGTTGTAGCGTCCTCAAGGCCTCGACGCTGCTGGTGCTCCTCGCAGCATTCGAGAACTCGCCGGCAGCCTGGGCGTGCTCGCTGATGGCGACAGTGCTCTCTGCACCACGAGTAGCCTCTGCGGCAGCCCGAGCATGATCGTGTGCCTGTGACAGCTGTTAGCGAATAACGAAACAGAGGGATCCACGGGCAGGGGATATACATACTTTGATCAAGGGTGAAGCATCCATAGTCGGCCAGTGAGGCCAGATATTGGTACGCGATGGTGGTTTGGTCTGTCTTGACTCCAGAGCCGCTCGAGTCGAAGTTCAAATTGGCCGAATTGGAGAGCTGTTGCGCCACCAATCAAGCGTACGCTAGTGCATTAAATTAAGGTGGGGGTGGGGCTTAGACTTACGGCTCCCGTAGGTACCTAGGTGCCCCCAAAAAATACCTAGGTACAGGCCTGTACCGAAGAAGAGAAAAATAATGTTTAAAAAAAAAGGGTCATGGAAAATGGCAAAAACATACAACACCAGGGATTCGCTGGTCGTCACCGACGCAACTACTAGTCTGGCCCTCACTGGCTGGGTTGATCTAAGGGAGAGCGGACGGCATCCCGAGTTTTTCTATGAGTCTGTGTCTTTGGTGCAAAGTATGCCGGACATGAAAGCTCAGAAGCTCAGGAGCCCGGAAAATGGGATGCAACTGAGGCCAGAAATAGTAACCCCCAGCTTCAAGTCTGCACCTTCTTAACTCAGCACCATAGTCATCAAAAACTTTATTAAGACCACCTTGATAGCTGTGAGGTCATAAAAGACCAGCTGCTCCAGTCCCAGCACTCTCACCCTGCCGTACGCCACCGTCTACCTACCGACCCTCTTTCCTATCATCATTCATGTCGTTAATGACAGCCGACAAGACATCTTGGCACTGCTTGCCTGCAGAGATCCGGATTTTGGTCCTGGAAGCCTTACTGCAGGATGGTTGTAGCTTGGCTGGCTTCGTCACAGTGTCGCGAGAGTGGCAGACGATCATCGAGCGGCACAACTTCGCCCGAATCAAACTGACATCGTCACGCCTCCCCGATTTTGGTTCGATTATTCATCGTAATCGATCTCTCGTGCGCTACGTATGGCTTTGCTTGGAACTCGGAGAATATGATTGCGCCCAGTGTGCGCCTCAAGATCTGGAGATGTGGGGGGTCAGCAACGCGGACAATATCCTGATTACCACAGCATTCCTGGATCTGTTCTCAACTCTCAGCGCATGGGAACCAAACGGCAACTTGCTGCTCGATATCAGCGTTCACTCTCCCAGCGACTCAGAACACTGGTTCAAATATCTGACTTTTGAGCCTGATATTCCTTCCGACGAGTGCGACCGGGGTCGATGCGCAGAGCAGTCGATGCTGGTCAAACTTGACGATCACCGGCACGGTTGGATTGCTGGCAGTCGAAATTCCGCTCCGCTCGATAATGCTGCTATCCACAAAGTTTTTGATGAAATCATGGGCGAAGGACCGTTCGATGATGACGAACAGGAAAACCAGTGGTGGCAGCAACTGCCATTAGTCCCGGCAATAACAGGTGTGCTTCTTCGTCAACAGAACCGCCGACGATGGAAGCCGACAATGGAAGCCGACCGCGTTGGCACAGATGTTTGCCCGTCTTCCCAGACTCCAGAAAATTCACTACGAGCCTTGGAGGGAATGGTGTGATTCTCAGCAGGGGTGGACGGATCAATGTGAGTGCTGCTGCGTCAGTTCGTCGTTCTCTGCCATGTGTTCGTTGCTTTATTGCTGACCGCTGACAACCTACCAATCCTAGTCTTTGATGTAGCTTTCCAATCGCTTTTTGAATCGCTCGCTTCTAGCCAACTACGGAGACTCGTACTGTTCGAGAATTTCAATCAACAGTACCCGCTTAGTTTTACGGGTTGCGACCCTATTCGAATCCCGACCTCTGATGTCAGCCGGGCGGTCGCCAACGCCAGTCTCAAGCTTGAGCACCTCTCAGCGTCGTTTATTGTGGACGCCAGCTATTTCTTCCATACTCGCGAACCTTCCTGGAAGTGGCCTAGCTTGACTTCGCTTGCGCTGACTTCACAACTGCTCGCGCCCGATGAGAGCCCGATCGATATCGACAACATGCTCCGGGCAGCGGCAGCAGCGGCCATGAAAATGCCAAATCTTGAAACAATGGAGATATGGAACGGACGAGAGGGATTGGCGATGCTCTTCAGATACCAGCTAGCTGGGGGAGGGCGGCCTGCTGTGATAACCTGGAGAGGAACATGGGAATTCGCCCTCCGACCTCCTGTGATCCAGGCTTGGGAAGCTGTCGCACTGAAGCATCGTGGTCACGGATCGGTTATTGTCAAGGAGTTGCTGGATGTTGGTGCTGTTGTCAAGTCTCATGTTGATGCAATCCACCATTTGAAGCTTTTAAACCCGGTAATTCGGCCCGTTTCGTTATGGCAGATTCGGATGGAGCACAGAATTCGCGAGGGAGTGCATAACTGGTAGCTCAATTTCTGTTGTCAGTCTATGAAGATAGCTTGGTCTGAGACATTCTTCCACCACAACGTCAACCTCAGCCACAGATGACTAGGGGAAAGAATCTGTCTATACGACATGCTGTCTGAACTGTACCGAGAAATTGTTCCTTGTATACCTACTCATGACAAGGGAATTTTGCACATTGATCGGCAGGTACTAAAGCCAAATCACCTCAACAAGTTTGCTCCGGATATCCTCGCGCAGAATCGACAATGTGACTAAGTATAAAGTGTCTGGTCAGAAGACTTTGGCTCACATTTTCAAGTTCACTGGTTCGCTATGCGACAATATAAGCAGCGTTGATAGGATGGCTGACATAAAATGACCGTGTCCCTATCTCACAGCTTGACCAAGCCAAGATCGCACTGCTGGATCGCCATGACCACATGACCAGGCGCTGTGAAACAGGGTACCTGCTGGCAACCGCCCAGGCAATACCTACAATGGACAAGCAGAGTAATATAGCGATATTCTACATACCGAAAAAGTCGGACACCTAGCGGATGTAGGTAGATAGGCATGAGATCCGTAGTAAGGCGCAGCCGAAGTTCTACCATTTACGTTACGGAATTTCTCGCACGGGCCATAGGGCTGTCCAGAGAAAGCCAACCTTTTCCACCTTTCATCCCTCAACTTAAGGTACTCGTAGATCCACTCAATTTAGTCGCGAACCTCCGTTTTGCCCCGAATCGAAGGGCACTCAATTGCAAGACAACCTGCATGCCATCAATTCTTCGCCTTGGACAGGTACTTCGCGGTAAACTTGGGACATATACTGTCTCTAAGCAACTTCAAGACACTGTGTGGTTTGCAAAGTTTGTGCCCCTGACTTGCCCCTGACTTACCCCTGACTTGCCCCTAACTGCTGCTGCATTGAAACATTGGGCTTACACAATTGTAGGAACCATACTGGTAAGACCTTTGTAGTCAAGAGTATCTGTGATCATCCACGGGTTGAGAATGACAGGGATATCTTGAGACGCTTTCAGGATCAGACTCCCTATATACGGCCGATAATTGATGAGATCGAAGACCCGGCTGAACCAACAACTATTGTCCTCAGGCATCTTGACGATCACCTTTTGCAGGCGTCGATTAAACAGACGCTGAATCGAAAGGAGATCAAATATGTTTCAAAACGGGTCCTCCAAGCCTTAAGTGTGCTTCACAAAGATGGTTATGTCCACTCAGGTACATAACACTTCCTCCCAAGATTATTAAGTCACCTGTGTATCTAACTTGTCAGGAAAGACATTAAACTAAACAACATCTTTGTCAACTACAGAGATAGTAAGAATGAGATACGCTTTTCTAATGTCCAATTGGGAGACTTTGGCAGCACCTACCCTCAAGATAGCGAGTGGGCCAAAACTGGCACAGTCATTGGTGCACCACTCTGGAATAGCCCAGAGGTCCTAATGGAGACACCATGGAATACTGCGACAGATATATGGTCATTTGGGACAGTGGTAAGCTTTGCCTAATGTTGCTATAAACTAATTGATGTCTAACTTTAAGCAGTCGATAAGTCTGATCTATGGTGGTGATTTCAACATCTTCCGTCCCAAGACAGCCTGCCATGGCGATGAGGACTAGAGGTAGTCATGTCTCAATATCGCTATTTTGGCTCTTTCCCCCCAAAATACGGAGAGATTATCAATGATGAGACTCGCCAGTCCATCTTAAGTCTCATAGACCTGGTCAAACCAGAAATGATGACGCCATTCCGCTTCGTTACAGAGCGGGAAGTCAACAAGGAAGACAAGGAATTCATCCTAAAAATCATGAAGATGGACTGACGTGACCGGCCGACCGCTAAGGAGCTGCTGCAAGACGAGTGGTTTGGGGAAGGGGAAGGGGAAGGGGGATGAAACCCAGTGGCAGTAATATAGCGATATTCTTCTCCATTGCATACATGGGTGACGTTCCCGGCAAACGGCACCCATCTTGCCAATATAGGTACCTAGGTAGTTGACTTAATTCACCGGCCCGCCTTCTCGTCCTCAATCTCCCTCCGCAGCTTCTCCAGGACCTGCTGCCGCGACAGCAAATGTGACTCCAGGCCCTCGACCTGCTCCTTGACAGTCTGCAAGTCCTCCACCACTCCCTTCAACCCGCCGCCGGCCCTGCCCTTGCCGCCACCACTCCCCTCCTCCAGGTCCCTCAGCCGCTTCCTCTTGTAGTCCAGCAGCTGCTCCAGCTCCCTCTTCACCAGCGCCGGCTTGCTATCCCTCTTTGCCCCGCCCCTCCTCGCCTCCCCGGCGGCCTCGACCTTGGCCATCCTCTCCTCCAGGTCCGCCAGCTCCTTCTTGAGCCGCACCTCCTCCCAGTCCGCGTCGGTCCTGCCGGCGGCGAAGTCCGTGCCCGCCGCCTTGAAGCCGCTGCGCCCCAGCCGCGTCAGGTACTGGTCGCCGAACTTGGCCTTGCGGCCCGTGCTGGTCTCGTCGTCGGCGCGCGTCGCCCACCGGGACGCCGCCGCGGCGGCCCCCCCGCCAGACCGCTGCTTGTCCACCTGGTAGTCGATCTGGTTGCGCTCGAAGCTGGCGCGCAGCGACGCCGGCACCGTCCGCGGGATGCGGTAGCCCTCGTGCCGGTTGTTCAGGATGTGCAGGAAGGCCAGGGCCGCGTCCTTGTTGATGCTCGGGCCCGCCGACGGGTTGATCAGGTTCCACGCGCTGCGGATGTCGGTGTCGGGCACGTCGAGGGACTCATAGAGGTCTTCGAGGGCGGAGACTAGAAAAGGGAAGGGGGGGAGGGAATTTAGTCAGTAAACCAGGCGCTTGATTTTGAAACGGTGTAATTCAAGTTCTTGGGGTTCTTTACAGGATACCTCGCCGCGCATGTCCCGGTTCTCTTGGTATATCTGTTCGTACTTGGCCTTGTCCGCCGGGCTCATGTACCAATCGAAGCCGTCCTTCAGGCCCGGGGAATCCGGATCGTCGTCAACCTGCTCGAACTGCACCTGCTTTCCCGTGAGCGCTCGGCTCGCCTGGACGAGGTGCGCCTTCGACTCGGGCACGAGCCAATCCGGCAGGGTCGTGGGGACGTCGGCATATTCCTTTTTTTCTCTCCGGTCAGTACACCACAACAACGACGACAACAATAACAACAAGCTCCATGCCCGGGGCGTCCTCCCGGTCATACCCCGTTCAATATGTCAAAGATGACGCGCATAGCCACGCAAAACTCCTCAAAGTCCAGGTTTCCATCGTTGTCGACGTCGGCAAGGTCCCACACCCTCTCGAGCTGGTCGTCGCGCAGGCCGCTGTTCTTCAGCACCGGCGCCGCCTGCTCGCCCGTAAGAAACTTGCCGCCATTCGTCCTGGTCGCAAAGATGTTCCAGTACGTCTCGATCTCCTGTGGTTCGATGCGCGGTGGCGCCATGGCGAGCTTTGTGGAAATGATCAGGTGGTTGGGGGTCGGAGAAGTCGATCGGAGACGGGTTCAAGCACTTGTGCTCATCCGGTTCCGAATTGGCACTAGCAGGATTTCCCTTGCTGTGTACGTGCGGATGTTTGGGGGGATTTGTCCCTGGAGCAATGCGCCTTGCAAGATCTAACAACCAACGTAGCTCCGTTGTGACGAGGCAGGCGGGCTGACGTTGTTGCACAAACGGTCCTTATGCGGGGCCGCAGTTGAAGGACGCTAGGCAGGTGCGTAGGTACCTACATGGGGCACCCCTGTCTGCATTTAAACGTCGGGGAAAAGGGGAAAAAGGGGATATATGACTTTTGAATAAGAATCCTGCGTCTATGGTTACAAGTTTGCATTGGGTGATAGATAAATCATCCAATGTCTACAGTCAGCATGCTTTTCTTCGGCTCCCTTTCCGTAAAAGAGTCAGAGTCCTGCTGAGCAAAAATGCAAATTGGAAGGAGCTTCGATGTATCCCAAATGGGGCCATCAACCCACCAAACTCCATCCGAGGCAACCAAAAGAAGTTATCCATCGCAGACACGCCATACAAGGCCGTCAAGTGTTCAGCGAATACCACATCTGCCAACTAGGCCGTCTCCGGCTGTTCCCTGGGCAAACTGAGACTATGAGGGCGAGGCTCTCCACCGTGATATCCTGGCGTTGGATGGAATATGGGAGCCGGCGGGGGACCTGCTGATTGCGCCGTCTGCTGTAAATCCCCCCCTGGCACCATTGGCGCCGAGTGGTCCACGTTGTCTTGGAACGTGGAAGCTGGTGCAAACCGACGATGGTCGTGTACCAGCCCTGGAAGTGGCTGAATGATTTGTGGCACCTGGTGGTTCAGCCATTCCTGTATTTGGATTGCATACGGAACTTCCCCATGTCGAGAGACCTGCGATTGAAATGGAGCTTCCATAGGTTGTCCCAATACGTTTTGGGTTTGCAGGATGGCCGTTCCCATCGTCGCCGTCGCCGTGTTGAACTGAGGGAGACTTTGTCCACTAGGGCCTGCTTCACGAGGTTCGCCGATTGCATTGCTCTCTTCTCCGCGTTGCTCGGGGGCTGAGACTATGCCTGCGGTGCCCGTTTCGGTAGCCTGTCCGTTAACCCGGATGTTGGACAGTGGATCTTGGGCTCTTGTAGCATCCCTGGGTGCAAGAGCTTTCCTCGGCCTGCCAAGGGGTCTACTTTGACCGGTAACTCCCTTAGGTCGTCCAGTGCGTGCCTTTTTAAGGAGTCCTGGATCACCTTCTGCCGGTGCTGACGCCTTCTTATTCTTCTTCTTCTTCTTATTGCTCTCAGAATAGTCGTCTTCGCCTTCATCCGCCGGAGGTTCAAACGCGACCTCCCCCCCTTCAGAGTCCTTTCTTCTGCTTGGTCGGCCACGTTTGTTTTTCAGCACGTCATGGTGCCGGTCCAGGATTTCCCTGACCGTCTTCTGAAGCAAAGCATCAGCTGGCACGACGCCCTCCGCCTGCTCCTCAGGCCCACGTGTTGGGGTACTCGCTGCCGCAGGTCCCGGAGCTTGGCCCTGCTGCTGCGGCTGCGAAGCAGGGGCCACCTGTGGCTGTTGCTGGTTGATTTCCTGGACCTGCATTTGCTGCTGCACAGGCAGTGCTTCTGCTTGTCGTTGGTCAACGTTCCGACCCTGTGGTTTCTGTTTCACTACCATCGGCGAATTATGCCATGGTATAGGGGCCGGAGGCAGTAAGCCGCGTTGATGCTGCTGGCTTGGGGAGCTCGAGTGTTCACTCGAGTCATGGCTGACAATGGGGGTTTGCCTATGAGGAGGAGGATACAGAGCACGATGCATGGGGGCGTAGCCCCCCCCAACTCCTTTGCCCTGCCCACCCAGCCTGAATCCAGGGTACTGAGTTTCCAGACCCGCCTTCCGCAGCAACTCATTGACCGTGGCAGTGCTTGCGATTTCTTCTGGATCTGGCATCCTCAGATCGAAGTTGGCAGGGTGAATCCCGTGCCCTACGTGCTCCAGGTTGAGCCCATTGCCCTGTTGTGAGCGGGACTCGAGTCGCTTGGGGTTAATAGACCCCGGGGGCGAATCCAGCCTCACGTGGAGTTCCTCGTCCGACATGGTTCTAGTGCGGCGCTCTCTTTTCTCTTGGAGTACTAACTCCAGAAGCTCTTCCCTATTGCCGTTATTAAAATGAGGGATGAGGCTTCTGTACCCGTCCTCGAGATAGTGGTTCAGGGGTATCTCGTAGTACTCTCCGGTATTCCCGCGGTATTCGCCCAGCTTTACTGCAACATCCTGCAACCCCAGGAAGTTGAGGAACGCTCTCGCCAGTTTTATCTCCCGGGCTGTGATGTTATCCGTGAGGAGGGGCGGGTGGGGAATCTTGATGAAGTCGTCGAGCCAGCCGCGGTTGTACTCCAGGTACGGGCCGTCTCGCATCATATGGTCGTACTCTTGAAGTTTTTCGGTGTACATTTTGTTCTTTCCCATCTCTTGACGGACCATTTCTACCACGTCGAAGGTCTCGCCCCAGCTCAGCCTGAGATGCTTTGATGCGCGTGTGAACGACATTCGGAGAGTCATCTCGTGAAGGATGACATATTTCATGCCATCAGAGAGGTCTGACCACTGGGGTGTAGCCTTCATAGCACGTTAGCATGTTGTGAGGTCGAGTGTTTAGCTGGCAATATCGTGGCGTACCTCCATGGGCATGGATTCTGAGCCACTGCTGTCACTCGTTTGGCGGCTCTGCGCTCCAGCACCGCCATCAGTGGGAGGACGAGGCTGGGACGAATTCTTCCGCGATAAAGAGACACAAGAAGCCCGTCGTCCGCATGATAGCTCTAGCTGATCAGGTTCTGGGGTAGGCGTCTTAGGCCGCCTGATGATGACCGCGACAAGTCCTGCTTTAGTTGCCTGCTCCTCCGAGGCCATGCTCCCATGTCCGCGTCGCAGGTGAGCTTCCGAGGCCGGGCTTGGAAAGGTTGATTGAGCAAGGGCTGAAGTCTTTGCTATCGACAATATCAGGCGCTCATCATGGTCGCTCTCGTCTTCCTCGTCGTCCTCGTCCTCGTCGTCCTCGTCTTCCTCGTCTTCCTCGTCTTCCTCCTCTTTCTTTCTAGCCTTTTCCGCCGCAGCCCACAGCTCCGATGGCCCAGGTCCGGGGTGATCGAACGGCAGAGAAGGGAAGGCGCAATGGCGGGATAGTCCGGGGTTGAATTCAACGTGAGGGTGGGTGAAATTCGGCCTATTCTTGGGGGGGAATGGATCTTCGTCGTCCCCTTGATACCGGCCGGGAAGCCGGAGCATCGCTTCTTCGCGAAGTTTCATAGGCATGTTGAAAGGTGCATTCTGTTGGATGGATGTTGCTAGAAACATTGACTCGAGAGCATGAATGGAAACGAAGTGAAAGAATGTCTCGGGAGAGGTGAAGGCGTTGGTAAAACGGTGGGATAGGGTGTGCTTTGCTCGAGGGGACGACTCAGAATAGCCTTGATTCGAAAACGCCCTGGGGGCCTCGGGAACGTAGACTGTAGTCAATGATGTAAGATCATTGGGCAAGAATCTGTTCCTCGATTCGATTATATCGTCCGACTATCGAGCTGTGCGAGGGAAGAAATTCGAGTGCCCAGAGGCGCGGAGGGTGAGAGTAGAGAGGTATCAACAGGTGAGTTGTTTCTCGAGGAAGACCCGGGTGGCTTTGGTGCGGCCAGAGGGAAACGGTGGGTGGAAACATAAAGTGATATCAAAGGTGCCCCTGGTGTGCCAAATAATCGACTACGGGGTCGATATGATAAATTCACCAGCGGTTGGACGCGTCTGGTAGATTCAAGACGTCAGATACCTAGGTAAGGTACCTACCTACTTGTTGAACTCACTGGGTGATGGTTCGAGGAAGGAGCAAGTGAGAGTCTTCATATTTGCCAAATGGCAAGGAATTCGCACCCCTATCCAAGCGAGAGAGGTAGGTAGGTACCTGATTGACTGACATTTTCAGTTCAATTTTCAGATTTTCTTCATTCAGACAGAAGAGGGCCCGAGTGTGCTGCTGTCCCTTGATATGCATGCTCTGAATCCAAGGCTCGTGCTAACTTTGAACCAAACTTAAGCTATCTACCTGCCTAGCTCTATACTAGACATGGCCTTTCAACAAAGGACTCTAGCCGTCCTGATTAATTGTCATTGATGCCTTTCTCCTGAGACGTGTATCTCACATTGTAGCAACTTTGCGTCCATCATGGGCGCAGTCCGTTGTCTGATCCTGACAACCCCTTCAAGAGACAGAACAAGCTGAAAAGGAATCAAGGGGTATAATGTCCTCTCCAACACCCTAACACCATGATATCACGACAATTTCCTTCAAGTGCTCATCCTCTCCATGCCAGGCCCAGGATAGAATATGCCATCCAGATTGCGTGGCCCAGCCCATCATTGTGATCGATTCCGATTGGCGTTCGGATGCCTCACCAGGTCGGCCATTCGGACAGCCTCCTTCGTCAACGTAGGCGTCCCCCGATACAGGAAACTGTAAGATCCTCGCCAAGTGACTCAAACATCATAATCATAGATCGACACATCCCCATCCACAAACGGCGCGAATGGATCTCGACCGATGTACCTGTCCGTGTCGAACTGAAACCCGCTCTGCTCGGTTCCCTGAGTATCTTCGTCTTCATCCATGCTTTCGGCGATTCTCCTCTTTGCTGTGTGGTTGGTTGTGGCAGCTGGCCCCGTCTGACCCATGCTCCCATTCACCGACCTCTGGGCCGCAATGATATCCTCGTATGATCTGAGGAGGAACTTGGTCTCGTCATCGAAGTTCACGCAAAACCGTTGAAGGTTGATGAACTGCAACGTCCTCACGAGATCCGAGTTGAACATGCTCATCAAGTAGGCAGCAACGACGGTGGCAGAGCGGTCATTACCGGTCTCGCAGAAGACCAGCACTTTCCCAGTACTAAAGTTGGCGCTGTTGATCACCATCCGACTCTCCGGTACAACGGGTACCTGGCCCCCTTCCAGGCCGGGATTTACTGGATCAATGACCTCAGGAACCTGGACAGCCTGGCTTCGGTACCTTTGAATCAGATGGTCGTTGATCTTCTTGACTGCGAGAGGAAATGCTCGGATCAGCTCTTGCCGGCTGGAGACATCAATGTAATCGACGGCTAATCCTAACTCCTGCGCAGTCCTTTCAGCAGACATGAGTCTTGCGCCGGCGAGTCTCGAGTCTCGCGCCGCAAGAAGCATAGTGATCCCTTCTTTCTGGAGGAAGTCCCGATCCCTGGTGATGCTCGACGGTCCAAGATAGAGGAAATCCAAGACTGGCTGGGCCTGGCGCCGTGACTCGTAGCGCCAGATGTAAGTGCTGTCATTGGCCATCTGGGTCTTGCCCTGGGTTATGATTGTGAGGTCCTCATGGGTAAGTTGACTCGAGTCCATGTTCTCAAACGTCGGCACAATGCTGAGTTGAATCTTGCCAGTCTGTGCGACTGACGGGATATGGATATGTGGAGGACTGGGAGGCCGCGAAGCGAATGGCGCAGCGCGCGTCACTCCTCGGGGCCCAAGACCGGATTGCCTTTCGCCATCCATCGCGGTGTCGATAGTTATCGCCTATCTGCGACTTCTGCGTGGGGAGCTAGACGATGGTAGCGAGTGGCCAGTGATTGTCTTGAAGGGGCAAACAGATTTCGAGAGATTTGATGAAAAACAATGTCTAGGTAGATGTCGTCCCAATGTGACTCGGTCGAGATAAACTATTGCGGAGCCACCCAGGAAGCTTGACGGTTCGAGGTCCCGGTGGATTGTTCGAGGCGTGACTGTGGAGACAATGGGTTCACTTGACTGGACAGGATAACTTAGGTCACCCTAGAGACCTAGAAACATGTGTACCTCGATTTGGAGTTTAGGCTGTAGGGCTGGCCACCACAGCTGCAGGGACACCTGCTGCAATTTCCAGCTTTTTGCATGCACCTTGACTTTCCTTGAAGATAAGTAGGTAGGTTCCATGGATGCCTCCGAAGCTATGTAATTGGACCGCCTCCGTGTTACCTATGCTGGGCAATAGTAGGTAGGGAATTATTAGGTACCGATATAACACCACAGCGAGTCTAAGTTACCTCTAGGCCCGACTTGGCTACTTACATCCCCAACCGCTCAGTCTCCTGCTGGCTTCGACGATGGACTCTTCGTTGCCCGCGCCCCTTCCGACGCAGAGCCAGAGTTGCCCGATGATGCAGCACTGCTGAAGCTGTTCTCCTTGGTCAAAGGCGAAGGCGTCTCGGGCGTCAGAGACCGAGGCTCTACGGCTGGCCGCTTGTTGGCCCGAGAGATCGACGGCACCTTCTTCCGCCTCTTCTCCGACGCACTGGATGCCGTGCTGGCTTTCCTACTGACCCCAGACTCTTCCGGCTCGAGAGACGGTGTCGTGCTCCGAGACGGCATCCCCGACATGCTTCCCCTCCTAGTGCTACCGCTCCGGGTGCGCCGATGTTCCCCTACAACGGCGGAATGTCGGGGATGCTGCAGCTTCTCCAGGTCGCCGGCACGGCCGGGATGAGCTTTGTCGACCACCACTCGTCGCCAGGGCAGCCACCAGAACCAGCCGCCGTGCTGCTTTCGTAGCTTCCGCTCACGCTCCTTAAGCCTAGCCCCGATAAGTGCCCTCCGCTCGTTTTCGCGGATCCAGTATTCGGTTCTGTAGATATCCCAGTTCTCTCTGAACGTCGGCGAGAAGGGCTTTGCCAGAAGCAGCAACTTCACGTAATCACCCCCTGGAGACAAGTCCTCCTCGTGGCCGCCCCTCTCCTCGTCCTCGCCAAGCATGGGGAGGTTGGGATGGCCATGGCTGGTGAGGTTCAATTCCTTGTCCACCTCCCGCAGGACCGACGGGTCGACGTAGTGGTAAGAAGAACCGGCCGCTCTGGAGAAGAGCCCGTAGGTGAGAAACCAGGCGGCGGTGGACAGTGTCTCGGCCCACCACGAGTGTTTGATGATGATGAGTTTGCAATTGATGCCCCTCAACCCCCGATTCGATGTACTGAACCACTTCCGTGGCCACCGCACGCCGCGCTCCCAGATGCCGGTGGCCCACACCAGCACCGCCGTTATGACTCCTCCCAGGAAGCAGACTCTTTCCGTGGTCTCCACCACCCAGTATACCGAGCCGCCGACTCCGCTCCCGTCCTCTCGGGGCGCGAAGAACAGCGCATATCCAAAGCCGACCGTCCACAGCGACAGCAGCGTCAGGAAGAAGCTGTGGTGCCGCCGGCGCGCGCGCAGCTCGAGATACTGGGCGCGCAGCGAGGCCTCGAGGATCAGAAGGTTGAGGTAGATCATGGACGGCGAGCTCGGCGTATGGATGAGCGGGTCGCCGGCCTTGCCCGCGGACGAGGCGATCGGGCTGGTGCCGGCAACCGCCTTGGGGATCTCGTGGCCAGGCACGGCCGCCGGGGCGCCCTTCACGATCGAGTCGAGGGGGTCGGCCATGGTTTTGCTGGGAGGGGGATGGGAATGGATGGATCGATAGATGGATGGATGGGCGGGTCCCGCGGGATCCTAGATCTAGACGGAGAGCCGCATAAGCGCTGCGAACGAAACCCTGTATGCGAATGCCAGGATGGAGGTGATTATTTTGCTTGGTTTCTTTGGCACGATCTTGCCTCCCGGAGTTAGCAGAATCTCCGCTAGTCTTTCCCGCGCCGCGTCGCCAGATGATGACGACTCTCTTTTTTTTTCTGGCTAACTTGGTGGAATGACTAAGGGCGTACGTAGTATAAAGGCACACCTAGTGATGAAACGTCATCGAATTTGTGCCTGGGAGGGAAGACTCGGGGAACCCGACTTGCGGCTTTTGCACTGGATTTGGATGGAGACCCGCAGCGGCGCTCGGAAACGCCAAAGCCCAGACCCAGACCCTGGCCGGTCGGCACGGAGGGATGCAAAATCCGAGCATTCAAACACGGCCGGGACGCTAGCTGAATGGATGGAATCACACACATAAAGCAAGACACATCTCCCACACCTGTGGACAGTAATGATCAAGACCTGCTCCCTGAGCCCGTTTGTCTTGCCGTCAAGATTGACGCTGGCATCCGCCTTTGGGAGATCTGACTTGCACACGACTAACACGCACCACACCCACGCATCCTTGAAGATGTCGACTGACAGCACCATCAATGGCCGCACCCAGCAGCCCATGCTTGCATCCCAGCGAGCAAAGCAGCAGGCCCAGGCTGACGAGAAGCCGCGATCGCGCGGAGTATCCGCATACTTCCCTCTGGGATACAAGGACGCCGCATACCAATGGGTTAGTTCTACATGCCACCCCCCAAGGCCCGCCCGAGACAAGCACCAATTGCTGACCGCCTTCCTCCCTCTCTATTCAGTGGACGAGCATAACCCCCACGGCCGCTGAGCGCAGCGTCCTCTCCTTCGTCCCTATTCTCAAAGAAGCTGCCGCCGACGGCTCCGCGCAGACCGGCAGCGTCACCAAGAACGATCCCTTCGGAACCCGGGAATGGCGGTCTACGATGGTGGAGTTGTCCGGGAAGAACCGGGGCCTGAACGAGTTCTCGGTAGAGCGAGTCGGCGAGCAGGTTGACGACACCCTCGTCATGTTGCACGGCTACGGCGCCGGCCTCGGGTTCTTCTACAAGAATTTCGAGCCCCTGAGCCGGATTCCTGGCTGGAAGCTGTACGCGCTGGACATGCTGGGTATGGGAAACTCGAAACGGCCAGACTTCAAGATCCGTGCCAAGGATCCGCAGGCGAAGATTACCGAGGCCGAGAACTTTTTCATAGACGCCCTCGAAGAATGGCGGAAGATTCGCAAGATCGAGAAGTTCACGCTCCTCGGGCACTCCCTAGGCGGCTACCTTGCCGTGTCGTACGCGCTCAAGTACCCGGGTCACCTGAACAAGCTCATTCTCGCGTCTCCGGTCGGCATTCCGGAGGACCCATACGCGGTCAATGCTGCCATGCCGGAGCCGGGAGAGTCGACCATGGAGAACGAGTTCACTCAGGGGCAGGAGAGCATTGTCAACCCGGAAACCAATGGCGACAACAACAACTTCCCAGGCGCCAGGAACAAGAAAGCCGCGGCCGCAAGCAACGGGACGAACAACGCCGGCCCCCGGAAGAAGCCGCTACCGGGCTGGCTCGTGTGGCTCTGGGACGCCAACGTCTCGCCATTCAGCTTTGTCCGCCTGACGGGCCCTCTCGGCCCGAGGTTCGTCTCGGGCTGGTCCTCCCGGCGCTTCAACCACCTCCCGGCCGACGAAGCGCAGGCCCTCCACACCTACGCCTACAGCCTCTTCCGGCAGAAGGGCAGCGGCGAGTACTCGCTGCCCTACATCCTGGCCCCCGGCGCCTACGCCCGCAGCCCCGTCATCAACCGGATCCAGGACGTCGGGCGGCAGATGATCGCACCCACCGCCGCCGGCGCGCCGGCCGTCCGGGAGACGGGCATACCCGTGGTCATGATGTACGGCGACAAGGACTGGATGGACGTGGCGGGCGGGTACGCGGCCGAGGAGAAGCTGAAGCAGCGCATCGTCAAGGCGCTGCTGCACGGCACCGACGAGGAGAAGCGCAGCGAGAACGGCAGCGCAAAGGTCGTCATCATCCGCAAGGCCGGCCACCACCTCTACATCGACAACCCGGACGAGTTCAACGAGGTCGTCGCGAGTGAGATGCGGGAGACGCAGGCTCACGGGGCGAAGCTGAGGGCTTTGCAGTAATTAGGTGGCGGGGGGCATGTTAGAGAGGACGATCGTAAAAGGGGGGCGCTCCTTAGAAGAGGGAGAATATTTAGGGGCATCAGCTTGGAGTTGGGGGTGTTGTTTTATTTTGTGTTGATGTCTATCGAGGCGGTCCAAGCAATCTTCGGTTTGGGTCTTGCATAGACTCACATTTTTTGGCGAGTAGGCAGTACTCGACTGAAATGTTGTTTGGAATTGTATATCTAGAGAGGGTCTCTGAGCAGGGGCGTCACATAGTTGAGCCTATGTTGGCCACTACAGGAACTCATTAACTCGTCGTCCCATTGCCCCCTTTCCACTTACTCTATTCTCTTTTATTCACGTGTCTCTATGCATCAACAGGTAGCGAGTAGATTCGCCATCCGGCGATATTTTATGATTGCCCATGCTGCTCGAGAACTAGACAATTACTTCAGTTACCAAATAAGACCGTCCGAGCCAGTCTCCTTGATTACCCCTGTGTGTCCATGGGAACCCAGCCCATAACGTATCAACCCCGAACGCCGCCGCCCGTATTATATGCCGACAACTACTCAATCCCCTCCCTTCTCATCAGCACGGCCCCCACATCCCCCAGAACTACTGCCCAGAAACTCCAAGACCGCCGATATAAATACTCGAGATACAACAACGTGCCCCTTTCTCCCTTTCCCCATCCTCACAGGGGCATCTACAACACGCCCCCCCGCCCCTACACACAAGCCTCGCAAATCACCCCTCCCTCCCTCCAAGGTCCTCCTCATTCTCAAAGAATATACTCCTCCTCGGCGGAACCCCCGACCCCGCCGCACGACCGGCGCCCGTCCCGGCTCCGCCGCCGCCGCCGCCGCTACCCGCCGGCGACCCGCCGCCCGCCGAGCTGACCGTCGCGTCGCTGACCTGCCTGAGGTGCGCGCGATCGCGCTCGCTGAGCTCCGAGACGCCGGACGCGACGGCGTGGCGCGAGGGCGGGGCCGGCAGTCCGGGGCCGAGGGGCGGTGAGTCGGGCCGGATCGAGGACGGCGAGGGCCCGGCGCCCGAGAAGGTGCTGGAGCGGTCTGTCGCGGAGATGCTGCTGCTGCTGGGGTGATGGTGGGGGTTGTCTGGGGAGGAGGAGTGGAGGAGGGTGCTGCGTGGGGCGAAGTGGGAGTGCTTGTTTATAATCTCGACGGGGGTTAGGCCCGTGTCTTGGAGCTCGGCGCGGGGTGAGGTGTCTGTTTGGGAAGGGGTTAGTGGTTCGTTCTTAGGGAGGGGAGGGACGGAGTATTTAGGGGAAAGGATGCGACCAAGAGAGGAATCGTGATGCATACCCATGAGCTCTGCGATATGTGTGTCTGCCATCTCGTGGTGAGTCACCTGTGTCGCCTGTGAGGGAGATAACTGAGCGTCGGAAGGACTCTCCGTGTCTGGGCTCACCGGCCCGTCCTCTGTGGTCACAGTGGGAGCCTTGGCCTCCATGGGCTGACCCCGTATCCAAGATATGATCCGGTTTCCTCGGCTATCCTCCGTGCCGCTTTCGCTTGTGCCGCGGAGTTTGAAGAGCCTTCGTCTTCGCCAAATCAAGATGGCGAGACCGACGAGCGCGAGAAACATGACGCCCAATATCGTTCCCAGTAGCGGAGGAAGGTATGAGGGGATGCTCGATCCCGACTTGATGGGCTGATACTCTGGGTTTGTCGCGTTGTTGGAACTCGCTGGAGCGTAGGGATAATACGTTGTAATCTTCGCCGCCGGATAGGGGGTGTCGAATACCTTGGACAGCTGTGGCGATGCCCAACCCGCCGGCGAAGGAGCCGACTTCTTGGCTCCTCCAGTTGCGCTTCCGCCAATCTTCTGATATACAACCTCCGGGACACCATATTTGCTCCATTTGGCTGGGTCGTAGCCAGTCATCCACTCTCCGGATGTGAGATTGAACATTTGAATGATGCCATCCTGGACGCACGTCGGAGCTTTCAAGGCTGCGGAGCCTCCAATGATCATCATCTGGTCTGGATAGGGCACGAAACACTTGTGCCCGGCCCGACCGTGACCAGCCTTGCCTGCTGCCACCTTCGTCCAAGTGAAGGAGGGAAGTGAGAGGATCCAGACATCGTCATTGAAGTCCTCGGTCACATGCAACCCGTCGTAGCCACCGTAGTAATATATATTGAAACTGGAGGAATCCTGGGCTGTCGCAACGACAGCACATCCACGCGTAAGCGCTCCCGGGCCGTCGCTAGTAGGCTGCTGATACCAGGTATCCGATGCAACATCATAGATGTCAATGGCCGACATGAAGCTGGGACTCTCCTTCTCGCTCGCGGCCTCATTGCTGGACTGGTGGGCGCTCGAGACGAACTCGGGATAGACGACGCCGCCCAATGCAACGAGAATGCCTTGTGAGCCAACTGGGACCCAGACGAGCTCTGGATTCGCGCGTCCATGAACGGTCGGCGGCAAGGTCTCGTTGTGCCAGCTCTCCTTCTGCTGGATAGCCATGTCCAAGGTTATGAGAGTGCTGGACACGTTGATCGCCGTCTGGGATTCGTTGAGACTGGGAGTATAAATCTCGCCCCAGCTTGGGGAGTGCATCCCGGAGAAGTACCAAGCCTTATTCTCCGAAGGTGCACTCGCTGCTCCTCCGTATGCAAGATACCGAGTCATCCCAGAGGGTAAGCGGTCGCCCACAAACCCGGGATGAAAGCCATCCTTCTGCACACCGTACTGATATGCTTGATAGGAAGTGACATCGTCCAAGTGCGGCGGCGAGAATGCGGCCGTCTGTCTCAGCATACCACCATAGAGGAACCATTCCCCGTCGTTAGCCAGCATGGCGCCATCAAAGTAGTTCGGCGCAAGGTTGTTCGCCGCTCCCCCATTTGGGGCTTTGGACATTGTCCCAAGGATGGCGGTTATGTTCTGGGTGAAGTTGAATGGGACACTAAAGTTGAGCGTGTAGACTATGCCCAGGGGATTGTCTGCAGCCTGATGTAAGTGACTCTGGACTTCGACGCTTGGGCAAGCTACTTACAGTCAGAGGTGATGGATCCGTACGAGCCATCCGACAGACCTGGGAGCCACCAGAGATACCCGCCGTCGAGATATACAGTGTCTCGAACGACCGCCGCTAAAACGAACGTCAGCCCCTGAATTTCCACGCCTGAGGAGTTGAGATCTCACCTCGCAGCTGTTCCCAATAGCACATAGTGGTGTTGACCTGGTTGGCTTGCCATGTTGCCTGTGCGTCGGCAACGAGGGCGTAGGCCAACACCGCCAAAATAGTAGCTATCCTCGCCTCCAACATAGCGTGTGAAATTGTAACGGGAAGATCAAGGCGGCAGAGAAGCGGTGGAATGAACTTGCTTGGGCCGCTTTACAAGGACCGGCAGTTTACGATGCGGTCATCCCAGACAGAGGGAGATTGGCACCAGTCACCGGTACGCACTTTGGCCGAACCAACCAGCTAAGCAGCTATGGACATTGGAAAGATAAAGTAAAACACGCCCAAGCGGCCGAGAACCTCCGAGGTTTGGAGCAAGAACGAAATTGGAAGAGACTGGCAGGCAAACAGCTTTGTCCGGATGGAGGGGCCGTTAGCAAAGGAAACCAGACTCGGCGGGCCCAGCACCCCGGAAACGCAACGGAATGGCGTGCCCTGACAAAGAGAACAACGATGGACTTGACCTGGGGTTCCAGGGTATGCAAATATTGAATATTTTCTCACGAACCCGGCGCAAACAAACAGCGCTTGCTGGAAAGGAAACCCTGCAACTTCTGCAAGGAGTGTAAGCTGGCACGGCTCTGGAAGGCAGCCAAGCATGGCGGCTTGACAGAGGTGGCAGGAGAGATCCTTGCTCCAGAGAGCACTGGAGGGTCGATGCTGTCACGGGCGGGGATGATTGGCTGCATGTGAATGGGGGTTTAACCTGAGCTGACGTGGGGAAATACGGAATCATAGAGGCAAGAGGTCGGACTCTCAGCCTCGTTCATGGGTATGTATGTATGTACTGTACAAAGTCGTGTTGGTGGTGCACCAAATCAAGGTTTGTCAACCATTCGAAGAATGCTAGCTAACACCAACGACAGAGAGATACGAGGGCCGAAGGAATCCTCCGACATTGGCTCTGTTGCCCAACATAGCGCCACTTCGTCATCCGACAGACATACTGCGTATACGCAGAGAGCAAAGTCGAAGGAAGTTGCCATGTTTGCAGATCCCCTGCTGCTTACTTCGATCCTTTGTTGTACCCACGAGGGGGACGGTTGCAACGATCAGGCGACGTGCAAGTAGGCTTTCTAATCTAAACCAAATCCAGTTAGTCTCAAGATGGCTACCCAATCATCTAGCGCCAGCATACGATGTGCCCCTGCACCCTGCTCCGCCCCACCAGCCCAGCCATCCCACCGCCCTCGATCTCGAAGAACCCCACCTCAGGATGCCATTTCAGCCCGCACAGCATCCCACTTCGAGGGACATCCTCCGGCCCTTCTTCAATTGTGCCAGTCTCCGGGATGGATGGATGGATGGATGGTGGACATAGCCTCCGAGCTGAGAGGTCGCTCCCCATGGCCAGTGCGGCTCGGAGGGCATCTTCCCTTCGAATGATGGGAACCAAAACGGCTCAGCGCCGTTCAGGAGTGCCCTCGCCATGCCCTCGCCTGAGTTGAGCTTTCCCCTCTGTCAACCAATTGCATGCAGTGCCACACAGCCCTAGCCTACTACTGCAGTAATAAAAATACCAACACGTTGTGTCCTGCTGGGTTTCAGCCATTTGTGGATTCTCCGATGCCTGACCGGCCGACAGATCCAGGTCCGTAGGCAGCTCAAGACCTGCCAGGCTGCAAGGGTCGCACAGCGTTACTGGGCTGACCATTCCGGTCCTGCACATCTGGGTGGCATGCATTCCCCACCAACAAGTGCGGCCGTCACATCGCCCAGCACGCCTTGTCATGGTTGCATGAGTTAGGTCGGCGTGGGGATCATGACTTCAAGCCTGATGGAAAGCTGTATGATCTCGGGGTAATAGGACAGGACTGGCAGGTAGTCACCCTGTGTCGCACTATCGCTCGCTAACGAGGCTGGAGAAGGTGAAGAAGAAGGGCAAACATAACACGCACTCGTGGAGTCTGTGGGTGACGGGATGTTCCTCGGCACTTCCCAGCTCTTTGTTTTTTTCCAACCTCCTCGGTAGCTCGTTTAACTCGTCTGCCTAGGTCGACCTGGTCGACCTGGTCGACCCTGACCACCTCTTTAAGTAGCACGGCCCACTGCGGGCCATCGGGGTTGAGGTATCGAGTCCTTATTTGTCCAAGGCGCTTACCGACGTAAACTCAGCCTCTGCCCTCTCGCAAGGCCTGCAAATAAATGATTGATAGGTAATGCCATTACCCCATTTCGACCATGGCCTTCTGTTTCTCATCTCTCCCTCCTTCAGGGCCCATCGCTCGTTTACAGGCAGTCGTAACGAAGAGTAATCGACGTCACCAGGTTGACTAGCTTCTACTGTCGGACATATTGGCCCATGGGCTTGACATGCAATGACGGCTCCGAAGCTTCTGTTCGCTCTTACAGCTTTCTCTTTACAGTCGATCGTTTCTGCGCAGACGGTCCCATATTTCAATAACAGCTCCCCCACCGCGACCGACTCAGCACCTCCCGTCGTTATTGAGACTGAATACCCGGTCAGCGCCCAGGTCACCGGGGCAGGCCTGCAAAGGGGTGGAGGGGATGGCTACTGTGGCTGGCCACCTGTGACAGTGGAGATATGTGGGAAGCACTGCCCATGCGAAGGACGATATCGGTATGTTTGGAGTTCTCCTCTCAGAGCTATAGTGCTAACTGTTGCCAGTGTTACCGTAACGTATGACCACCGAGAGGAGAGGAGCAACCCCCCTTTAGAACTAATGATCTAACACGCGTGCAGAGAAACCCAGTCGGTCCCATATCCGGTTTGTACCCTTCTACTCCCTGTCTGTCAGCTTCCTTCATGCTAACGAAAGTAAATAGGTCACGGTCAATCAAACGGTATGTTGTACGGCAACCAGAGATGAGCAGACTTTGTGTGATTCCACTGCCATATGCGGTCCCCTTTCAGGGTTGGGGATGTGCTGGGCTAAGGTGGCCATCCTTATGAGCACTTGGAATCATCAGACCCCCTTCGAGCTAGAGACTCCAAGCTATGCAGCTAACCAAACTGGCACCGTACAGGTCACAGAGACAGAAACAGTCACTGCCACGACGACAACAACGTCAATTTCTGTTTCAACGGATCTGGAAGTGTACGTGTCAATCTGTCAACACCCGAAAGGTTAGATGTGTCTAACTTGGTGTTGTGACAGAACTACGGATTACGTGGAAACGACGGAAACAGAATACATCACAACGGTGAGCCTACTAGAAAGCCGAGTCTGTCGTTCTCTGAGCTAACAAACCGAAGTCTTACCCGCAAATAATTACCGTGAGCCAGTGTCACTTCACAAACGAACCGACCGAGACCCCTGAGCCATACCCAACCGATGGCTATGGTATCATCCGCCGCCGCCGCCTCCGGACGAATCCCGAGTGCGTCATCACCACTGAAACAATATGGACTACAACGGTCCAGACAACGGTGACGACATCAACAATCGTCTCAACAGAAATAGATGTGGAAGTGTCGCCGACTACAGTAACGAATACGGCCACTGATACAACAACTGAGACTACCACCTCAACACTCCTCGGGACGACCAGCACGACCGTCTTCGAACCGACAACTCTGTTCGCAACGGTCACTGTTAACACAAGCTACCCCGTGACCGTAGTCAGTGATCATACCATTTTTACCACCGTTCCGACCACGGTGATTTCGACAATCATAACCTCAGTCCCCGTTCCAACGACGGTCACCGAGACCGAGACGGATATCACGACAAATATTCTCACCGTAACTCAGCCGCCTATAACAACCACGATTAGCGGCAGCTTGACTACAATTACCCCGTCGCCAGTGACAGTAACAACAGTCCTGCCCGGGTCCGTGACGACACTCCCCGGGACGACGTCTTTGGTCACAGTGACCAGTACTATCCCCCCAACCACGACGACTATTATCCAGTCTGGCACAACAGTCACGACGGTCTTGCCTGGAACCACATCGGCCGTGACAATAACCATCACTGGGGCGCCTGTAACGGTGACCCAGCCGCCGACACCCCCTGAGACGATTACTGTCGAGACGACAATCCTTGGTTCGGTTACAACCTGCGCAGCGCCTCAAAATACCGCAGGATCGGCCCCTGCGGCTTTCAACGCATCATCGGACCTCACATGGGGTTGCAAGCCCGGCTTCGTCTGTAGCCCCAAGAAGCCGGATAGCTGTAATATCTGGGCCGATTCTCCAGCAGATGATTTTGCATGCAGTCCGTCGGATTGTATCCCCTCCCCCGCCTTCCCAATCGTGCAGTGGCCGGAGAACAAGACGAGCTACTATCCTCCAACGGACGGGTATTTCAACCTAGCGCCACCCGCGTTTGGCCTGAGTTACGATATCTTTGAGGCTGAGGTGATCGTTGAGAAGGTCGGCGGTTCTTTGACTTCAGTCGTCACTGGAAATTGGGCTTCGCAGTCGACAATTACCCGCTTCCCACCCGCCAGCACCGAGTCTACCTCGCCCCCTTCAGCGAAGTCGAAACCGAAGAGGAGCATACGGGAGGGTGGCCCAGATCATCCCAACTCCCTGTTTAAACGAGATGACTCGATAATTCCCGCCGTGTGCTATGACACTTGCAACAACTGCTATCTCGAGGCTCAAGCTGTTGGGAAGACGCCGGCATTGTGCGCAGCAGGCTCCCCGTTCAAGCAATACTACGACGCCTGCCAGGATTGCATCCTCAAGAATAGCGCCCAGACGAAGCTCACGACCAAGGCGTACCTGGAACCAAAGTTCTCGCAGTTTCTCAAATTCTGCGATGCCCTGGATGCCCAACCCCAGGTCACCACCTCGGGCCCAGAGTCCGAGGCGAGTGCGCCTCCCAATGTCGAGACTAGCTCGCAGGCGCAAGCCAACACGGACACGAGCCCGAGTCCGATCACGGCAAGCTCGCAAGCCGATGCCCTAACCGCCAGCTCTGCCCCCTCACTCCCGACCAGTGCCCTTCCGCCCCCTGAAGCTAGCGACTCTTTTGCGTCCAGCGCCATTGCAGCAACCGCCTCCACAGCCGGTGGTCCGGCTCCAACAAGCCCAACCGAGTCGGCTTCCACGACCTCAGCAGTCACGGTAAACGCCGGTTTCAGATCAACCCAGACGAGCCTCGTACCGCTATTATTTTCCTTCCTTGCTACCCTTCTATTTATCTAGACTGTTTGCCCCGGGCCTTTTGATTCCCGCCATGTCTAATGGGGGTACTCGGCATCTGCCGGCTGTTGCTATATAGACCGAGCGTTCATATTCTTCCGCTCCTTGATGACAGCGTGTTTATTTGTTTTTCATAGAAACCACTATTGTTTTGTTCTTATTAATGTTCGGATCGAAGGTACTAAAAACGGATGGCTAGGCGCAGTTCCTGATACTCGTGGCTGGGCAGCATTGTCGGCAGGACGCTTCTTAGGCTTGGTCATTTTTGGTTGATGATGTGATACCCCCTTTTTCGCTCCTTGGACGACGGTCCGACTGGCTTGCGGAAACAACAATGTCACTCATTTCATTTATCTCTTGCGGGCTTGCGCAGGGGAAAAAGATAAGGGGGATAATCTATCGATAGATAAATAAGATTTGGGTTGAGCATTTGTGCTCCCTCCCAGGTGACAACTCGGGATAGGATTACTTATCCCTAGGGACTGTGGCAAGGATACATGCCGTGCCAGTTACTAACCCATACACCATGGATAATATAGCAGACGTGTACTTCAAACTTGATTCAAACCACTTGAACGTGCGATACGGAACCGTTAACGCCCTCTCAAAGCAAGGCAATGCCAAATCAAACCAAACCCAGCTGCGATCCCCCCTGACTATTTATACACACAAAGACAAGTTCACATCTGCGGGACCCAACCCTCCCGAGTCCCAGACGTGTAGATCTCAGACGACCTCCTATAATAGCTGTTGACGTCGATGACCATAGTCTCGATGCCAGGCAGCAGCCCCTTCCCGAGATTCCTCGGCACGACGACAAACTCCTGGCACGACACGCACGCCCACGCCAGCTTATCAACACCCTCCCCGCCCAGCTGGCCCTCAAAGTTGAACTCATTAACAGCAGGCCTGCCCTTGACGTGGCAAAGCGGACACACCTTGCGCCCATACTTCCCAACGATCCACTCATTCATCAACCTCACCTGCGTCAGCCACAGCTCAGCGTGCATAAGCCGATGCGCCTGGCACATAGTCGACAGCAATTTTGCGCACCCGCACCCCCACACCGGCGTCGGGCTACCCATGAACCCCCCGCGGACCACGCCCTCCCCATCCGGCACCGCGGCCGACAGCTCCCCTGCCTCCTCCTCGTACCCCCATACGCCATGCCCGCACAGCGCGAAGCTCACCCTCTCCGCCGCCCCGGCCGCCAGGCAGACGCAGCACGTGTACGCCCTCGCGGCCAGGACCTCGGCCTCGCGCAGCTGCTCCGCGTCCGCCGACAGCACCATCGACTTGCTCCTGTCGTTGCAGTCCGCGCACACGACCGCGGGGCTGGCGGCCGCGTGGTTCCGGTCCGGGCAGTGCGTCACGGGCGCCTCGACCGCCTGCCCGCACGTCGTCCACTCCGGCCCGGGCCTCGCCAGGTGCTCCTCGCACGCCCGACCCACCAGGTCGGCCCGATGCCCGCCCGCCTCCCCGCCCCGCGTCGGAAGGCTGGCCAGCGCGGGGAGGTTGCCCGGGTACGCGCCGTGGTGCGGCGGGATCTCGGGCTGGGGTTGGGGTGGGGCGGCGGCCTCGCCCGGGTTGGCGGCCTGCTGCTGCTGCTGCTCGTTCCCCTTCCACAGCCGGTCGTGGCCGCCGGGGGAGAGTGGCTGCTCCGGGACCCCCTCGGGCGCGGCGATCTTGCCGCGGATCTTGAAGTACGCGAAGCGGGTGCCCAGCCAGTCGAGGTCCGGCGGGAACTGGTGGCGCAGGGCCTCGTCGTCGGGCCGCGGCGGAGGCGCGAAGGGGTCGTGCCCCAGGCGGGGGTCGTCCTTGACGCCGCCGATCTCGAGGGCCTGCGGGTTGATGTAGCGGTGCGGTTTCAGGTCCTGGGCGCGGCGCTGCATGTACTCGAGGACCTTCCTGGCCAGCTCGGCACCGGTAAGCGGAGCCTGGGCTGGCGGGGGATGTATTTCCACCTGGTCCAGGTTTTGGGCAGGGTCTGGGTGCACGCTGAGGTCAAAATCCGCGTCATTATAAGGGAGAGGGGGGGAATAGTCCCCGAGGAGAGCAGCCAGGTCATCCGCGTCTGCCATTTCTACATCGGCACCCGCCATGCTTTGAAATTGAGGATGGATTGGGGGGAGTTGAGGGTCGGCCTGCAGGTTCTGAGGGGGTTGAGGGCCCATCTGCAAGTTCTGAGGCGGTGGAGGGTAGAACTGTAGGTTCTGAGGGGGTTGAGGGTAGCCGTGGAATTGCAGTATCTGAGGAGGTTGAGGGTCGAACGGCAGGATCGGAGGAAGCTGAAGTCCACCCGGCCCGGGTATAAGGTGCACGTCCGGAGCCTGTCTGTCCCGCAAACAGTTGATCCCTCGCGCGATGCAGTTTTCGCACGCGGCCAACCTCGAGTCCGAATGGGTCAGCCACGAGCACGTCTTTAGCGACCTTTTCTGGCATGAATCGCAGTTGTGCCTGATCAAGGTCATGCGAGGGTCCCCCCTGCGCGGTCGCTGCGCAAGCACCTCTCCGTTGAGCGTGCAGAGAACACGGGGGTTCTTCACCTCGCACCTGACACATCCGACCTTGTGGTCGCCGTCAACATCACAGACGATTCGCCTGGAGGGATCCACTTGGCAATAGTCGCATTCAAGACGTGGCCCTCGGAGTAAACCACTACCTCTCAAGACGGGCGGGATATGGTCAGGTCGTACAGGGAGAGCCTGATCCCCGGCCTGGCAGGGTATGTTAAATTCTTTGCATTTTGTGCAGCCGATTAACCGATCCACGTCGAAGTCGCACCTGCGATGGTTCGCCCTGCAGTTGTTGCAACACGGCAGCGGTTGATAACCCCGAGACATGGACATTTGGACAGATGGGGTGTTGGTCGAGGAGCTTGCCCTGCGATGCTTCGGCGTTGTAGACTCGGAAACCCTTAGTCGCCAAGCGAGTACTGTAGTGTCGTCGGTTGAGAATAGATCTCGATCTCACAGTCTCGGACCTTCTAATCACGATTTTAAGAGAAGAGTGTGTTAAAAGCGGTATATTGGTCTAGGAGGGCCCCGACCCTCGTAGATATCATGTTCTGAAGCGCTAATAATACCTGAAGCAGACAGGCCATGGCCGTTGGTTGTCGAACTTGGCTCTTCCTTAGATGTCCGAGAACGTTGTCGAGGGCGAGGGGATACAAAGGGGGCTTTGTCAACTGTTCCCGACAAAATATGGATAAAGGCCGGATAGGGCTCGAGTTAAAGACGACATTCTGAAAACGGATTGCCGACATCGAGTAAGTAATTCTGGCGAGTCTCTAGACCAGTGAGTAGTGGCTATCGATCACATGCATGAGACAGCTGCCTGGAGGAAGGCTGACCAAGTCTTCGTGACAAAAGGGAGCTTGTTTTGACTGAGAACCACGGCCGCAAAACATAATATCAAAGAAATTACAGGTCGGAGAACACCGATATAGGATGACCGACGTTTTAGTTTGAAAAAAAAGGAGAGAAAAAAAACAGAAAGACGGATAGAGAAACTGGTATCATGGAACCAGAGCATGCACTCCTGCCGTCCGGATCCCTCAACACTTGACAAGCTTCCATCAGGGTTGTCATACCTAATAGGAGCCCGAAGGTCATTTTCCCGACCATGGCGATAGCTGCCATCGTGCTCGATTCGATAGGCGTCCGGACAGAGAGAATTCAAGGTCCGAGCCAATGCGTATATGCATTTCCCCCAAATGTCCCAACATCCGGCAAAACGTCCTTCAGCGCGCGCGTTTTCGATTTTTGGTATCTCGAGTCTCTCCTCTCCGCTCCTCCGCTCCATCCGCTCCACTCACTCCTTCCAACCTAGAAGCTAATCGCCAGCTTCGATGTACTCGCTGGATATCGTTCCTTCACATAATCACGCACTTCGAGCAGCAGCCAGCGTCGGCATCGTTGTCGCTCACTTCCATCTTGTTGGTCGGGCCGCCATTGTTCGAAGTCCCGCTGCCGGTCGAGTAACCCTGCATCTCACGGTTGTACCTCCTGATTTCCCGGACGATATCGTAGAATGCCTTGTCAACATTGATCCGCGACTTCGCCGAGGTTTCAATGAACTTGCAGCCAAAAGATTTCGCAAGTGCCTCACCCTCTGTTATCCCATGTAAGCATTTGAGTAGACCTCCTGGGCTTTGAAATGAGTAGTACCTTGTCTCGTAACCTCGCGCTCGCCCTCCAAATCGCACTTGTTTCCGACGACGACCATTGGGAAGTAGTCCTTGTCCTTAACTCGCAGGATCTGCTGCTGGAAAGTGGTGATTTCCTCGAAGCTCTGCCGTGATGTGATCGAGTAGACTAGGAGGAATCCTTCACCCGTTCGCATGTACTGCTCGCGCATGGCAGAGTACTCCTCCTGGCCGGCAGTATCCAACACGTCGAGCAGGGCGACCTCATCGTCAATGACACACTGCTTGCGGTAGGAATCTGGGTCAAGCCATCAGCGCCAGTCTCTCACGCATGGCTGTGGGAAATAGGAGCGATACGAACCCTCAATTGTTGGATCATATTCGTCGACGAAATGGCTCTGGATAAGTTGGATGGTAAGGCAAGACTTTCCGACGCCACCACCACCGACCACAACTAGTTTATACTCTCTCAGGAACTGTGATCAAGCCAGGGAATTAGTTGCGGGCCGGCAATTTCAAAGTAGAGTACACTGTCGAGGGAGAGGTTACGAACCTTGGAGGCCATCGCAGCGACTCCGTCGGGGAATAGTGGTATTTGATTATCGAACCGAGGCGCGTAGTTGTCGAGCTCACGTCACAGATGGAGAGGATACGGGTTGGTTTGACAGGAGATATGGAACGGCTTGGCAGTTGAAATTGGGCGGTTCTTGCCGAGGAATGGGATCCTACTGACGTCGACGGGGGGGTGGGTGCTGGTCAGAGCAAGGTCGGAGGCGGTGAGTGGCGGACAAAAGGGCAATAAATGATGCTGTCCTGGAATGGCGATGACCACGAACTGTTGATCGCAGAGGCAGACGGAATCAGAGGGGAAGTCGCAAGTGATGGATTGACGAAAAGGTGTGTGCTTGTGGTGGTTTGGGGAAGAGCTGCAGACCAGAGAGGGTGTGAGTGAACGAACTCCCTGAGCAAAGTTGCCGAGCAATCAGAGGAATAGACCAACGAGGGAGGGTTCGTGCACGGTGCACCGACGGGGGGTGGGAGAGAAGGTGGGTCCAACCTTCGACACCGTTTTCTGATTGGACTCAAGCTCTGCAGAAATACATGCACAGGCACATTAAGATCCCGTTCTCATTGAGGTCCCTAGCACCACATCAACAAATCCTGAACCAGCAATGCCTGGCAGTGGAAATGGACCCCTGCAAGCTGGACTGCATAGGACTCCCGCATCAGGATACCCCCCTTCCCATTTTGGAACAGGACTGTTAGGCCAATCCCTGCGAATCATTTTCTCGCCTGGGTGAAGACTCTGAAGAGGAATTTAAACTTGCCGCCTTCTGAGCGGGTAGCACATGTAGTCACGATCCGATCTATTTAATGATATCATTGATGTTGACGACATCATATTCGGCTGCCGGGAGTTGATTTTGGGGTTCTCACCCCCAGTGCCGTTCTCCAGCTCTTTGATTGCTGGGCAACAGCGATCGATGTATGAGCCGACTGCCCGACCTATCTTGTCGCACAAAGAAAGCACTCTCGGCCATCATTGAAAGCAGCCCGTCTGAGTTGGGCTTGAGTAGGGCATGGGTATGGCAGCGCTTCCTTGCTCGTATCCTGGACCACCAACGAATTTGGTGATACATAAATCCCTGCGACAGGCGAT
Organism: Phialemonium atrogriseum; assembly: GCF_030411735.1. NCBI lineage: Eukaryota > Fungi > Ascomycota > Sordariomycetes > Cephalothecales > Cephalothecaceae > Phialemonium > Phialemonium atrogriseum. Next base: position 118,685 of record NW_026848147.1, read on the forward strand.
AAGGCTATTGAATCGAAGCCTCGATGGATGCCTACCTAGCCTAGGCTTGGCCCTAGAGGCGGCAATCATGGGTTTCCTTTATCAATTCCCACTCGCACCCTGCTTCAAGTTCCAACTGTAGGTTCCACTTGTAGCCATGCGCGTTGACTTCCACTGCGCCATGACGTGTGTAAGTATCGTTGTATCCTCTCTTGACCTTCGACGTTGTGGAATTTAAACCTGCACCATAATAAGGCTCGAGCCATCCACGGAGTTACCAAAACACAGAAGGCATTGATTGACTCAGCCACCTCCGGATTCATGTCTGATGTGCCGGCGCCCGTCTGTGTGAGAGGGGCGTTGCACAGACAAAGACATGGACACCGCTAGTTAAAAGTTGCCTGACGCACGCACAGTTACAAAACGAACGTTCTCTCACGAAGTTGCTAATTATCCTCAATAAACGGGATTTGCCGCCTATTAGCAGTTATCCTACCAGCCTATGTAGTGTGGATTCAGCTACCTACTAATTACATAGGTAAGTATGTACAGATCCGTATCTAGGTAGGTAACTGGTAGGGATGGAGTAGCAAGGAATGGGGAACAAGACGCCATCAATCTTTCCAGAACAACGAGAGATCCACACTCCACAGACTCATTAGCAAATACAGGGATTGGCGTCACATTTGTGGCCGCCCCGCCTGGGTCATCAAGCCAAAAGCCCGAATCGCTTGCAGAACCATGGGATGAATGGTTGAGAGATTGGCTCGTTTCGGGAGAAACAAAAGTAATTTGCGACTTCTCAAAGCTCCAGTCAGTCAGAAATGATAACCACCCACGTTCAGAAGTTCAGCGCCGGAATCTAGTTACTACTTGCTTGCTACTACCTGTTGGCTGCTACTCTGCTCGCCCCCAAAGCGACTTCTATTTCAGTGATCTGGGAGGTCGTCATCTTCGCCTTCGACAATAACGCGGCGGCCCTGGACATTCTTCTCTACCTCTGGAATGATACTTTCCAAGAAGGCGTGGTCTCTGCAAAGGGGGTCAGATAAGTATCTAGCCATGAGGGTTATGGATTATGACGAGCGAATGGAGTCACATACCGTCCGACCAGAGTCACCGTGTTACTTTTCTTCCCCCATCGAGGGTAACTCCCGACCTTGACACCCTTCGGCTCGACTGCGGCTGCTAGCTGAGTCAAATATTCGGCGACTGCGCTCTCGGGCAACGGCGTCGAGATCAGCACCCTGGCAATACCTTTGCCGTCGGGGTCTATCAGCCGGTGGATGATGGATGGCTTCACAGCATCAATGAGTGCCTCAACTGTCGCATCGCAGCTGTGTCAGAATCGTCGCATTTCGCCAGGTCAACGGTGAGGGTCTCGTACAGAGGCTCGGAATGCCCGGGAGGATGTGGACATTCCCATTGACGACGGCCACAGGAACCCATAGCTCCTCCCGTGGAAAGAGAAACTGGGTCTTGGGGTCCCTGGCGCTATCGGTGGGCAATTGGACCATCCGAAGCCGAGCAGTCCTCGCGGGTGATTCCTCGTCCCAATTGAAGTTGGGCTGGGACGGGTGAGGCTTGGACAATCTCTTCATCCGCTCAAAAGCCTCCTGATTGAGGACAAGCGGGAGTCCAAACGCCTTGGCGATAGACGCATAGGTGATATCATCGTGCCTCAAATCCCATCAGCAGAGAGCGAGGAGAGTCAGCCGTATCGCAATTTCTTACGTGGGGCCAATGCCTCCGCTTCAGGTTTGTCCTCGTCAGTACCTATGCCGCCATCGCAAAGAGCCACCAACAGGGCAAGGGCGGAGCATGTCATACCTAGTGACAACAAAGTCGTAGCGGTCGCTCATCCGGCGTACGGCTTCGATGATCTCATTCTCGTCGTCTGATATGACCTCGACCCGCTTCAGTTGCTATGAGGTAGAGCATGATGAGTTGGCCGGTGCTCCCCCGAGTAAATTCAGGGGCGTCGTCAACAACTCACAATACCTAGCGAGAAGCACCACTTGGCCATATAAGCCGAATTCGTCTGTACGAGATCAGAAAACGACACACCGGAGAGTATACCTAGCACAGCATCCTTACATCTACTGTCTGCAACCCGAATATAAGTTCCCCGTCTTTTTGTCAGCTAGCCTCCTCAACTCGTGCGCCCCAGTTTCCGATGTGCAACCTGCCTTTCCTCCGAGCACCTCATCGCCGATGATGAGACATGCTGCCGTGTTAATGGTCCTCGAGTCACGCTGATCTGCGGAGATACCGGAAGCCATGATTGAATTCGCACCGCCTCCCTGCCGCAATGCCGAGGCTGACGCTGGTATACGGGATGAGCAGAGTGCCGGTCTTGACAGATGACGTGCTAGGAGCGCTACGCGAGAGAACATAAAGCCGAGGGTAGAGCCAGGGGCTTCTTCCAATTGACAACCCTCGAGACTTGGGGAATGGGCAGAGTGCGACTGGAAGCTACCTAGGTAAGGTATGCGGTACCAGTTCAATATGCCGGGAACCAACCGATTTTGAGGCACCCATTGGAAGAATGGAGCCCCAAACCTCACCCTTGGAGCCCCGCTAAGGTGGGGGTGGTGTCATTGGGTCATCTACGCCGTCAAGTGCGTCTCAAACTCCCAAAGCAAGAGGCCTTCGATCAGGCTGACTATCATAAAACACGACCTAGGTTTCCGTCGTCTCTTGTCTCTCGTCTAGTCTTTTACCAAGGAGAATTCTATTATATTCGGACACGACGACGTTGAACATCTTGAAACGACGACAATGGTATCCGACCGAATCCGACCATCAGCCGTGGATCGAGGCTTTAGAAGGCTGACAGCTATCTAGAGCTCCGAGGCAAGGCTCTACGCCTTCTCCCAGGAGACCAAAGACCACCTGCGCAAGTTCCGCCTGGGGACTTCCAGGTCCAACGACCCCCAGGCCGTTATTTGTATGTGCGTCTTTCCCTTGGAACCAACTGCTTTTACCCCGCCGCGCTCCTCGCAGACGATAGGTACCTGTGTAGCTGTGACTAACCCCCTGGCGCGGCCGCAGACCTGATCGATAAGACCACGCACGAGATCCGGCAAGACGACGATAAGACGGTGTACAAGACGCTCGAGGAGATCGCAGACGACCTCCCGGACCACTCGCCGCGCTTCGTGCTGCTGAGCTACCCACTGACACTTGTGAGACACACGCGATATCCCAACCTGACCTGACATACATTATGGGGGGAGGGGTAACCACACCCCCTATTATTCATGTCGGAGGAGGGAGGAAATCCTATAAAAAGACCTGGGGACTGCGCTAATACGAGGGTCGGGGGCGTTTGTTCCCCCCTTCCCGGCATATCTGCAGCCGTCCGGCCGACTGTCGGTACCATACGTCCTTCTCTACTACCTGCCCATCACGTGCAACAATGAGATGCGGATGCTGTACGCCGGCGCCAAGGAGCTGATGCGGAACACGAGCGAGGTGGGCAGGGTTATCGATGTCGAGTCCGCGGACGATCTGGAGGAGATACCGAGCAAGTTGGGCGCCGAGTAGTTACGGACTTTCCTTTCCTCGCTATGCGGTAGGTTGGAAGGTGGAAGGCAGTTTTGTTTTTCGCGCGGTCGTTACCGAGGGTTGGGGATGGATGGGGGTTGCCGCCGGATGAGATATGACCTGGGCATGGTATCTAGTTTCACGTTTACCTAGGTTATATCTACAACTCAGCTTCACCGCTGAGTGTCCGTGAAATCATTACTCGTGAATTATATTTACAAATGGGGTATAGATCCCGAGATATCCCCCAATGCGTCTATTGCTCTGGCAGGACGTCTTTTGCGTCCAGGCCGATCTGGCCAGATAGCTCCCTCACCACGTTCTTCAGCGCCTTGCAAGCAGGACTGTCTGGGAACGAGTCGAAGAAGCTCTCCCCATAGTCGCAAGCCATCCCTATGCGAGGATCCAGCGGCACCGCGCCCAGAAACGGGATGCCCATCTCCTCGGCCAGGCCCCTCCCGCCCCCCGTTGTCGCCTCGAATATCTGGCTCTCGTGGGTGCATTTTGGACACACGAAGCCGCTCAGGTTCTCCACCAGGCCGAGGATCCTGATCCCGGCCTTCCTGCAGAAGTCTATCTCCTTGCGCACGTCGAGCAGCGCCACCTCTTGCGGGGTCGTGACCATGACGGCGCCATCGATGTGGCTCTCCTTGAGGAACGAGTTCACGCTCAGGTGCTCGTCGCTGGTGCCCGGCGGGGTATCGACCAGCAGGAAATCGAGGTCGCCCCACTCGACGTCCTTGAGGAACTGCTTTATCAGGCCGTTCTTCTTGGGGCCGCGCCAGATGATGGCGTCGTCCTTACCCGGCAGCATGAACTGTATGCTCATAACGCACAGGTTGTCCGAGGCCCAGACGGGCGACAAGCCCGTGTTGCTGACGTGGATGGTCTCCGACTCGACGCCCAGCATCTTGGGGATGCTGGGCCCGCATATGTCCGTGTCCATGACGCCGACCGTGCTGTCCGGGTTAGCGGCGAACGCGTGCGCCAGCATGCTGGTGAGCGTGCTCTTGCCGACGCCGCCCTTGCCGCTCAGCACCAGGATCTTGTGCCTCACGCCGGCCAGCCGCGCCGAGATGACCTTCACGTCCGGGTCCGGGCCCTTGGGCGCCGACGCGCATATCTCCCGGTTGGGACATCCGGCGCACGAGTCGGCCTGGCCCGCCTGTTCCGACTCAGGGCCGGGGCAGTGCTCCGGCTCGGGGGCGACGAGCTTCGGCTTTTGCTTGAGAGGGTGCGCGATCACGTCTTCGACGGGCTCGGCGGCCTCGAGGGACGGTGCCATCGTATGCCGTGTTGCGCGTGCGCGTGCGCGTGCGCGAAGTGCCGGGTGTCGACGATTAATATGCGGATTCACCCAAAAAGTTCGCGATGTGGGCGGCAGGTTGATTGAGGCGCGGGGTTTACAGAGGGATTGGGGAATACGTAGGGTGCAGTGATAAGATATGGAGCTGAGGATTAGAAATCAAGACCCGCAAATTTCGAATTCGCCGTTGGTGGCAACTCTGAATTTCTAGGTACCGAAAATTAGAACAGAGCTGCCGTAGTCAGTGGTGTAGCAGGAGCACTGGATGTGACTCAGCAAAGGAGTGGCAAGTGTCGATGGAGTCCCAGTACTCGCAAGTAAGTCATTATCACACTGTCGTCTCTGCTTCTACGCTTTAGGCCAGGATCGCGGCAGAAAGGCATAACTGCTCAGTTAGGTGGTAGTCTGGTACGATGCAGATAGGAGAGCGTTTGAGAGGAGGGTATCGTGACTGCTGGGGGTTGATGCTTTGTCCCGAAATAGGAGCAGACCTATGTAAGTGAGGCAAAATGTAGAGCAGCTTACCTACCTCTCAGACAGACTCTGATAGAACTGGCAGAGCTGGAGACGAACTCCCCGAGCTCCCCGAAATCAACAGACGAGACGATTGGAGTTCCTTCTTCGTGCTGGAGCAATATCAAGGCTGTCCTGGGATGCAGATGTCGTCGCTCTCATCCAGAGCTTTCCAGCCCCCTTGTCTTGCGAACCTCAGCGTCCCGGCCCAACCGCGTCCTCAATGCTAGTGAAACTGATGATAATGGAATGCGCTCGGATGTTGATTGGCTAGCCGTCCCTTCCTGCCCTCCCTGCCCTCCCTGCCCCTATCTGGGGTCGCGAGGACTCCCCAGAGTTGTCGGGCTTCGATGGGAGACGGGATGGGGATGGGCTGCGATTGTGGGGGGATACGTTGGGTACTTATGCACTCCTATGCAGCCTCCTGTTGCACTCAACGGTATGACGGGGCAATCCGTGTCGTCAATTCCCAAATGAAGCGGAGGTTATGCAAAAGACTTCATTCGCGACGAGTCTCTGGAACAGAACAGGGCAGCCTCTAAGATGCGGCGATTGACGGCAGAATGCGTGGACCCTGCGTCTCACCTGACACCGTGCGTTGGACCGGCTAGGGAAGCGTTTACTGCGGGTGGTTAGCGCGACCAGCACAAACGCAAGACGGGGTTGCTCCTGCCATTGGAAAGCATCGGGACCTCTTGGAATTATTGGAACCACGCAACGCGCTTGCTTCGATCGTTTCCCCACAATCCCATGCTGCCTCCTGCACCTCTGCATTATCTTCTTGCAGCTAGCATCCCGCCCACCGAGCCCAACACCCGTCTTGTCGAATCGAGGGCGCAAGCCCAACACGTCCTCAAGCATAATAATAGCCTCCGGCGAACCTCGTCAAGTCGCTTCTCACCACACATGTCGCCACCAGACAGCCATACATGCCCTGCCCTACACTAGACACTAGACACGCGTTCCTCTCCGCATTACACGTAAACAAATAAACACATTCTCTGTCAACCCAACTCTCCATCTCTCCACTGTCCACTCAAGCACCTCCAAGTCACCCCGTCAAGAGTTCTGTCCATGCGACTTAGTATGATGCCGACTGCGAAGAAGAAGATGGGGTCAATGGGCATGTTTGTTTCAAGACATGCCGATGGCCCCGTCAGTGCTCCCGCCAATGGCCCAGCCAGCCCCAGAGTTGGGACGACAACAGCAGGCCCCGCAGCAGTCGCGACTCTGCAGCCATCGCCGCAGATTGTTGTGTCCCGCCAGGAGATCGCGGCTGCTGCCAAGATTCCCGTGCCGAGGGGGGGACGATTCGCCAACCAACCAGTCCCAGCTTCCAACATGAGCCCCCCCGCACAACACTACCACCCAATGCAGCGGGGCAGGGGATCGTCAGAGACCGGTCGAGACGCTGGCCACTCCCAGAATGGCGGCGGCATATGGGAGGACTCGACCGTGGCCTCCATGTTCGACGAGACCGACAGCAGAGGGACGTCCGACAGGCACAGGGGTCAACATGGAAGACACTACAGTGAGAACACGTACTCGAGGCCGCCCCAGTTTGAGCGGCAACGAAGCCACGACGACCATCTCCCCTTCGTCATTGGAGAGAACGGCATGCTGAAGGTTGTCCAACAGCCCGCCGCTGTGAATGGGAATGGGCCCAGCGCCACGACCTTAAATACCAGTGTCCAGAGCGGCATAAATGAACAACAGCAACAAACCTCGCGCCCGGAAGCCTCTTATCAAGATGACCGCCACTACGAAAATACCCCCACCAGGAACAACAACACTCTCCGACGCACCAAGCTTCCCCATCGCGACGCCCGCGAGGCAAAGCGCAATTCCTTCGTAGAGCGACCTGAAGGCGGCAATCCCGTTGACGGGGGTCTGAACGGCTCCCCAGGAAGGCGGTCTGATAAGAGCAGCCGCTTTATCGAGGCCAAAGTGGAAGACGCCTTGCGAGAACGCGAACGGCAGCGAGAACGAGAGCTTGCGCACAAACGCTCGACAGTCTTTGAAAATCTCACTCCTGTCGAGGAGCCAACTTGGAACACCCAAGTTGCTGTTGGTATGCAGACTGCGGAGGTTACCACGGACGATATCAGGGAAGCCCTCCACCACACGCCACGCGCTTCACGGCAGCTGCCAGCCATCCAGAACAGCTTGCAGGGAAGCCCTCTTGCAAGAACTCCCAGCCGCCGGCGCGACAAGGCAATCGCAACCAGAAAACGCCGACTTAGCTTGGATTACAACGACGCGGAACTCAACGCCATGAATTACGCCGATCTTCAAGGCCAGGCTTTCGACTTTGATCCGCAAGCGGCCGCCCTGCAGCAGACATCTGGCCCAACTGGGGACAGCATTGAGGATAAACTGGAGCATTATAAGGACAAAGATAGCATCGACCAGCACCGCTTCTTTGCCCAGATCTCCTTGCAAGACTGGGAAGCCTCGGGCGACTGGTTCCTCGAGCAGTTTAGCAGCGTCATGCAGAGAATGAAGACGTCGCGGAAAACCAAGCGAGAGATGATGGTCAAGTTCGAGAGTGAGATCTCAGCACGGGAGGAGGCGGTTCGAGGCAAAATCGAGGGCATAGGTCGCACTCTGCAAGACATGAAGAAGGAGGGCCAGAGCATGATGCAGGGCAAGGACGTCGAAGTCTGAGCACATGGAGTCTGGTCACAATCATCCCAAAAAAGGGAGGGGGGAGGGGGGCTGTACTCTACAGAAAACGAACCACTTTGACGGTGTTATCAGGCGCTTGATTGATTACTGCCTAGGCCAACTCAGGGGCCAACGACGGCACGAGCTACCATTATCGCTACGACTGAACGACAACAGAACTATACGACGTTTATGACGGAACGGATGGGCGGGAGTCAATGCCGCATGCATTTGGTCATGGAGCTACAGTATCTTTGTTTTTCTCTATTCTCTTCTCAACGGTGATAAAACGGGTCTGTTCAATATAGATAACTATGTAGCTGCAACGGGTAGCTATTTCTGCTCAGGGAGCATGTCACAACACGATCTTGTCCTGCACGGTCCGATCTTTCCCGACGACGAGCCGCAATTGACTGCGCGGGCGATGCGGGAATATGCCCGCTCTCACCTTGTCGGAAAAGAGCTCATAGGCCGGGTAATAGGCGTCGACGAACTTGACGACCTGCTCGTCGGTCATGCCCGCGCCGCGCTCACTCCTCAGGGCCTCCTCCTGCTGCAGGCGCCAGCCGTAGACGTATTCGGTGTCGGCGGCGTCGATGTGGATGAAGGCGTCGAGCAGGTCGGTGAGGCCGTCGTAGGCCCTCAGCTGGTCGTTGACGAAGAACAGGTGCTCCAGCTTGTGCCGGTGAAGGGTCCGGCTGGGCGCCCGCCACTTGGCCTCGATGGAGGCGTGGTCCAGCGGCCGGAAGCCGACGCACCAGCCCTCGAGGATGGCAACCTCGACCTTTGGCTGCCCGGGCCCGTTGATGGAGACCCATTCCGACTCCGGCGCCCGGTCGCCTAGGCCCGAGTAGGCGGACTTGTCGTACTGCGGGATGTGCGCCGGGGCGCCAGAGCAGAGGGCGTCGAAGAACCGGCGCGCCAAGGCGATGTCGTGCGTGCCTGGCCGGGGAGGAGAGGGACATGTTAGAAAGGTGGGGTTCCCCCCTTATTTCTCTCCTCTCTCTCTCTATATATATATACATATATCGCCGCCGCGAATGAGAGAGGATTTGGGGGCCCAAGAAATCCAACTCACCTGGTTCTCCCCGATTCTGGACCAGGGCATTGTCCGGGTGGGCGGCGGCCAGGGCGAGCTGGTCGGCGTGCCTCAGGTAGAAGTCGTCGATGCTGACGACGAGGGTCTTGAGGCCCTCGCGGTCCTCGAGGGTCTCGGCTAGGGCCTTGACGAGGGTCGTCTTGCCGACACCCTGCACGCCGTTCAGGCCGATGATGAAGGGCTTCGTCGAGTTGGAGGCGCGGTGGAGCTTGAGGCGCTCGAGGATGAAGGGGATGCAGATGGGCGACTTATCGTCGATTGCCCGCGACTGCAGGGCGACGTCTGGGGTGGCGGCCATGTTTGCTGAACATGACGATGCCGAGAGAGCCCTCGAAATAATTTCGAACCCTTCTTGTGGGGTTAGTACATCTTTTGTTTTCCTTACTCGGGCTGGCGTCGATAAAGCCGGCCGATGGATGGCCTCGTCCTCCGCTTTCGCAGCGGCCCCGTTTTCGCCATGGCTAAGTGTGGGGAAAACTTGGGGAAAATTGGAACCTACGGTTGGAGTACAATACAGTTCGAGGACGAGCGGCGGATAGAGGGCTTTCTAGTGTATATCGAATTATGGTTTGTATGTCGGTGGAGACCAGGGACCTAGCTGCCACCTCGCAGCTTGGAGACACTTGACTCGTTTGGAAATGCGATCCCAAAGTCAGTGTTGCATGTGATCACTCCCATGCAGAAAGGTACCTTTGCTACGACATCGTGCTGCATGACCTCACTACCGACAGCGTAGCATGTGAATTTGTGGCTAAATTAGTATTAGCGCTGTCCTGCCACCCCGCCTCTCGGCAATGCTGGGCGTGCAGTGGAATGTGGCCTTCAGAAAGCCGTGCGGGCCTCGGCTTAATTGGAGCATAACCAAGGCGTAACCTTGCCTACCGAATCGGCCGATCCTACGCATGGTATTTAGATATGCTTAAAGAGCAGTATATGGACTCTGCAACTTCAACCCAACTGCTGATTCTCTAGATCTTTTTTTATCTCTCCTCCTCCCCTTAAGACACCAAGACCAATCTTCACCTGTTGTTGTTCTGCATCTTTCTTATCTCAGACACACCCATTCCCCAATGGCGGACCAATTAAGATTCGACGGCCAGGTGGTTGTCGTAACTGGAGCTGGCGGTGGGCTGGGAAAGGCATATGCCACCTTCTTTGCTTCACGCGGAGCCAGCGTTGTTGTCAACGATCTCGGCGGCTCCTTTAAGGGCGAGGGTAACTCCACAAAGGTGAGCATGACTACCCAGCCCTTCCTGGTCTCCAGGGCTTCGTCTCCTCGTCCTCGTACCGTCTACTAACGGCCCCACTTCACCAGGCTGCGGATGTCGTCGTCAACGAGATCAAGGCTGCAGGCGGCAAGGCCGTGGCCAACTACGACAGCGTCGAGCAAGGCGACAAGATCATCGAAACGGCCATCAAGGCCTTCGGTCGCATAGATATCCTCATCAACAATGCCGGCATCCTCCGAGACATCAGCTTCAAGAACATGAAGGACGACGACTGGGACCTCATCTTCAAGGTCCACGTCAAGGGCTCCTACAAATGCGCTCGCGCCGCCTGGCCACACTTCCGCAAGCAGAAGTACGGCCGCGTCATCAACACGGCCTCGGCAGCAGGCCTGTTCGGAAACTTTGGCCAGACCAACTACTCGGCGGCCAAGCTGGCCATGGTTGGCTTCACCGAGACGCTGGCGAAGGAGGGCGCCAAGTACAACATCATCTCGAACGTCATCGCACCCGTGGCGGCGAGCCGGATGACCCAGACCATCATGCCGCCCGACCTCCTGGAGCTGATGAAGCCCGAGTGGGTTGTGCCACTCGTGGCTGTCCTCGTCCACAAGAGCAACACGGACGAGTCGGGCTCCATATTCGAAGTCGGCGGTGGTCACATCGCCAAGTTGAGGTGGGAGCGCTCGAGCGGGCAGCTCCTGAAATGCGACGACACCTACACCGCGGGCGCCGTCCTGAAGAAATGGGATCAGGTTATCGACTTCTCCAATCCTCAGTACCCGAGCGGCACTAACGACTTCGTGACTCTGCTAGAGGAGTCGCAGAAGTTGGGCCCGAACGATAAGGGGGAGAAGGTCGACTTCACCGGCCGGGTTGCCCTCGTCACGGGAGGTGGTGCTGGCATTGGTCGGGCATACTGTCTGGCCTTTGCCCAGAATGGCGCTTCCGTCGTTGTCAACGATTTGGTCAACCCGGACGACGTCGTAAACGAGATCAAGAAGATGGGCGGCAAGGCGGTTGGTGTCAAGGCCTCCGCCGAGGACGGTGACGCCGTCGTCAAGGCTGCAGTTGATGCCTTTGGCAGGATCGACATCGTCGTCAACAACGCTGGCATCCTCCGGGACAAGGCGTTCACCAACATGGATGATAGCCTGTGGGACCCAGTTATGAACGTGCACGCTCGGGGAACCTACAAGGTCACCAAGGCTGCCTGGCCCTACTTCCTCAAGCAGAAGTATGGTCGCGTGATCAACACCACATCCACCAGTGGTATCTACGGCAACTTTGGCCAGGCCAACTATGCGGCTGCTGTAAGTCACCTTTTCGTCGGAAGCCTTCCAGACAAGGATCACCCGCTAAGAAATAACGTCTAGAAATCTGCCATCCTGGGCTTCTCTCGGGCCCTTGCCCTCGAGGGACAGAAGTACAACATCTACACCAACGCCATCGCCCCCAACGCCGGCACGGCCATGACAAAGACGATCTTGCCCGAGGAGCTTGTCCAAGCATTCAAGCCCGAGTACATCGCGCCGCTTGTCCTCGCCCTCGCCAGCGACAAGGTGCCCAAGAACCCGAACGGCGGGCTGTACGAGGTCGGCAGCGGCTGGGTCGGTCAGACCAGATGGCAGCGGACAGGAGGACATGGCTTCCCCGTCGACGTGCCCCTCACCCCGGAGGCCGTTGTCAAGCACTGGAAGGACATTGTCACCTTCGACGGACGCGCAGACCACCCGGAGAAGACACAAGACAGCCTGGAGAAGATCATGGCGAACATGGATAACAAAAGCTCAAAAGAGGTATGAACTGGTTCCATGATCCATCCCATGATGTCAGGTCAATGTATCTCCGACGAAGAACATGTATCATTGTACCAATATAGTCTAGTATTTCACAGTCGTTAACCATTTGGCGTGTGTAGAGCAAGTCCGGTTCAGTAGGCGGTAATCAATATATCGACGCCATCCAGAAGGCGATGAATGCCGAGCCGATAGGCACCGAGTTCAAGTACGGAGAGCGCGACGTGATGCTCTACAACCTGGGCATTGGCGCCAAGAGGACTGATCTGCGTTACGTCTTGTAAGACCTTCTTCCCCTCACATTCCCATCTTATTTGTTCGGGTAGGCTATTCTGGGGCAATGTGGCTGACGCAGACCAAACAGCGAGGGTGCCGACGACTTCCAGGTGCTCCCCACCTTTGGCGTGATCCCCCAGTTCGACGCGGAGCTGCCGTACAGCATGGAGGACATTGTGCCCAACTTCTCGCCCATGATGCTCCTGCACGGCGAGCAGTACCTCGAGATCCGCAAGTACCCGATCCCGACGGCGGCGCGCCTCGTGTCCAAGGGCCGGCTCCTCGAGGTGGTGGACAAGGGCGCGGCGGCGGTGGCCAAGAACGGCATCACCACGTACAACGCCGAGACGGGCGAGGAGCTCTTCTATAACGAGACCACCGTCTTCCTCCGCGGCTGCGGCGGCTTCGGCGGGCCCCCGAGGCCCCAGGACCGCGGCGCCAGCACCGCCGCGAACAAGCCGCCCGCCCGTCTGGCGGACGTGGTCGTCGAGGAGAAGACGACCGAGGAGCAGGCCGCTGTGTACCGGTTGAGCGGGGACTACAAGTGAGTTTGACAGCGTTCTTATTATGTTGTCCCTTTTCCCCGGCCTGTATAGTCTAGACTGCACAGTATATGGATGTCATGTTTTGCTAACGAGATACCCTCCCTCACATATAGCCCCCTCCATATCGACCCTAGCTTCGCCAAGATGGGCGGATTCAAGCAGCCTATCCTCCACGGTCTCTGCTTCTTCGGTATCTCCGGGAAGGCTGTTTACGAAAAGTACGTTTTCAAACCCCCATCCCTAATTACCTTGGCTCTCCCTCCTTCCTCCCGCCCTGGCAAGGATGGGTGGCTATGAGAGTAACTTGGAGACTGACCGGTGCGGCCAATAAATAGGTTTGGACCCTACAAGAACATCAAGGTCCGCTTCGCCGGCACGGTGCTGCCCGGCCAGACCCTCGTGACGGAGATGTGGAAGGAGGGCAACAGGGTCATCTTCCAGACTAAGGTCAAGGAGACGGGCAAGCTGGCCATCAGCGGCGCTGCCGCGGAGCTGGTCTAGATAAGACTGGAGAAGGAGAAGTATGTGGTGTCAGTGTTCCATATTATACGTCGAGAACTGTCCCCATTAGTCCCCGCGGGGGTGGGAGAGATGATGCTATCTTTGGGGGACGGCCATCCCATCCACCACATTGTAAAAAAGTATATAGCGCTGAATTGGAATTACGTCGTTGTATTCATTCCTGCCTCCCTACTACCTAACGAAGTAGTCTAGTCCTGGGTATAGTTTTTCACATCCCTTCCCATCGCAATGTGCCGTCGCCTGCCGATGCGAGTATTACAAGCCAAACCAGCCAGTCATGATCCGTCATGATCCGAGAAACAAAAAAAAGAGTCTCTCCCATTATTGCTTCCACGATGTCGGTAGATCCGAAGATCATTCCTCCCCTTGGGAATTTCGCATACTTCCTACGCCCAAAAATATGCAGGAAAAGGAAAGCAGAAAAGGGAGAGAGGGAGTAGTTCTACAAGATCAAAACAGTACAACAAGAAAAAGCAAACAACCCAAACCCCCTTCATACAAACAGATTCTCGACCAAGATATCAAACACCTCCGGCACGGAAGGCCACCTCCCAGCGAGTAGGGCGGAACGACGGCCTGCGGCACCTGCGCCGGCGCCGGCGTCGAGCAAGGCCTTCTCCGCGACGGCGTCAAGGCCTTCGGCGCCGCCGGCGCCATCGGCTCCATCGGCGACGCGGGCCTCGCGCCACCTGCGCTCGGCGTCGGCGCGGGCGCGCTCGAGGACGAGGTCCGTGTCCTCGGACTGCCACAGGTTGCACCTGTCGCAGCGGTCGCAGGGGCGCGGGTCGCCGTCGGGGCGGAAGTGGTCGCAGAAGTGGCGGTAGCCGACGTCGGGCCCGTCGGGGTCGGCGGCGCCGCCAATGTCCTTGCGGCAGACGTAGCACATCTTGTAGCCGCACGGGCACGTGAGCTTGTTGCAGCCGGCCGTCTTGACGAAGGACGTGTTGCAGCGAGGGCACACGCGCTTGACCGCCATGCTCATGGCCGTCTCGACCTGCGTGCGCAGCGCCACCAGCGCCGACTCGTGGCACACGTGCACGTCGGCCCATTCCTTGCCGCACGAGAGGCACGACGTGCGCCGGCAGTGCGGCGAGCCGCACGTGAACTTGAGCCCGCGCTGCCGCCGCCGGTGGCGCACCACGGCCTCGCGGAATTGGCCCGCAACGTGGTCGCCGACGGTCCGCCGCGAGCTCAGGAGCACGGCCGCGAGGGAGGAGAGGAATATGACGGGTAGCAAGAAGGGGATCATGCCGATGCAGAGGACGAGGAAGATGAGGTTGTAGACATTGTCGGCGCGGAGGCGCAGCTCCGACTCGCGGAGTGGGAGGTAGATGTCGTCGACCTCGGCGTAGGAGCAGAACGGGCAGCGCACCAGGGGCAGGTCGCTGGCCAGCAGGCTGTGCTCGGCGAGGCGCTGGTCGAGCTTGGCAAGGACCTCGGCCCCGCCCTTGTCCTCGAGCATGGCCCGCTGGATGTGGTCGGCGGCGATGCGGCCCTCGCACTCGCTCGAGTCCACGGCGGGGCAGACGAGGGTGCCGCTCCGCGCGTCGATGTTCCGCCGCCAGCCCTGGCCGAAGACCGCCTCCTTGATGGAGTGCTGCACGCAGCGGTGGCAGATCAGGTGCCCTTCGGCATTGCACGAGGTGAACTCCTCGAATGTGGCGCTGGTGAAGCAACAGGCACAGTCGTGCGTGCTATCCGACGCCTCGGCCTCTGTGTTGTTAAGAGACATGGCCAGCGACCGATCATTCTCCAGCTGGGAAGCCCGCGCTCGTTCCCTCACCGGGGCTATCAGGTAGTCGAAGAGTTCGCGATCTAGCTCGGGATTTCCGGTCGATTTGAGACAGGGGATAATGGAGCCGTGGCCCGAAGATTTCCACACCACCAGAGGGTGGTTCTCGGCTTCGGAAGACGAAACGGGCTTTCTGCGCAGGAAAACCGAGGATATGGCGAACGACCAGGATTTGGCCGAGAGGTCGACTAGGGTTGGGCGGGCGTCGAGGTACGAGTAGTTGAACTCGGCGAGGACCGCGTTGATGGTCGGCCGCGACAGACCCTTGAACTCTTGCCAGGCCAGAGTCTTGGCGGCGTTCTTGTACTCGGGGCTCCGGAAAACTTCGCTGTCCTGGAGAAGAGAGCCCCCTCCTTGCCTCCGGGTGGAAGCACGCTTGGTATTAGAAGATTGTGTTTCCCCAGCGACGCGCCACCTCCCCTTGACCCAGGTAGCCTTGTTCTTTAGCAGGGCGTCTGCGACCAGAGCCAGTCTCGATTCGCCGTCGAAGCTCGATAGCATCTCTCGGAAGACGTCGATCTGGATATCGGGGAATACAGCAGCCAGGGCCTCGAGGCAGTTATTGAGTTCCCGCAAATCTGGAGTGTCGGGATCTAGAGGCTGCAGGTGTGCCTCGTCTGATAGATATTCGGGCCGTGGTGGAGAGTCCCGACCCTGGTTGGAGCTTGACGAGGTCAAGGCTTCAGTGCTTGCAGAGGGGCTCTTCTTCTTCTTCTTGACCGCAGTCGGCCGGGTGGTGCGATCGGTCGAGAGGCCGAGGAGTGCTGAGAACACCATCTTGCTGGCTGTGACCTGTCGAGAGACAGCATGCTTTGCTAATAGGTCGGATGGCTCCCAGGACGGGCTAGCATTTGTATTGTTGATAGTCTGGGTTTAACCAAACTTTGGCCGATTGCACAAGGTTTCAAGTGTGAAAGTAAAATAGTTGATGAAGCAGTCAGTCTAGAAGTGAAACCACCAGGCAATTTGTTGGGGTCCGGTCCCGCACACCTCTACAGCTTGGACGGGTGAACCATGTTGCCGGATAAGCCATGGCACGGTAGGTGCCACGCCAGACCAAGATCGCGATAAGGATAAGGATTGCAATGAGCATCCATGATTGAGACAGCAAGCTACCTAGGTATCTATCTACATTTAAGTAAATAGGTGTTGAATAATCTCTAAGATTTTATGTTCATTCGAGTCTGACCAGCAAGCACAATTGCCTTCTCGAAGCAGGCATAGGCATATACGGAATACATAGGCCAAGGTAGACAGTGCTGCCTGGCCATCACTCACGCCATTGTTGCCACAAGACTCTGGTGCCGAAGGTCGGCCTCTGATTGCCCATTTTCTTTTTTAGCTCGTGCAGCCAGGGACAATGTGCTCGTACAGAAGTCGCGGTGAGACCCCAACCCGAGGAAAGCTTAGGAGTGGGAATACGTAAGCTGGCCATGCTTGGGCCAGAACCCCATTCTTTGGATCTTCAATTATCTGATTGCTGACCTCCAAGGCACGTCCTCATCCTAGCTTGGATCTTGGCCAAGATAGAAGTGGGCAGCTCACAGCACACAGCTGACAGCTGACAGCTGTGGGATTACATGCATCGTATAGGCAGTCAATGGCTGCTGACATTGAAGCCAGCCTTACAGAGTAATCTGTACAGAATACTTGAGGGGAATGGTTGCCATTGCTAGACAGAGACTGGCCAGGATGCATGGATGTTTCCATGTCCATGATCCCTGATCCATGGGGTGTATGGATATACAGAGAGAGGGTGCCCGAACCGTCGGGCACAACCAAGTTAAAAGCTAAGGTACCGCATCGCTGTCCAGGTAACACCCCAGGCGGACAAACCGGAGATTGAATCACCACTCAAGCTAACAAGAAGGTGCATAAGTTAGTAATTCCATTGCTCTGAGCTATCAGACTACCGTCCCACCGTCCCACCATCCCACCATCCCACCGCCCTTCTGAGGTGGCAGTCGGATCCTGGAGACATCATTTGTACCTGCCTTGGCCTGCAGATGGAGTTTCCAGTCACCAGCCCTGCAGCAAGCCGTTCCCTCATTCGACAGCAGATGCCTGCCTTAACCAGGGCTTGGCAGTTGGCCCGCCATGTCTTAAGCTCACCGACTTTATCGAACCCAGGCACAGGCACAGGCACAGGCACAGAATCTGCGTCCATACTTTTTTTCTTTGTTCCTTTCTCTTTTTAGCTGGTTCCAGGAGATGCAACCCAGACCCAAACTAGAGGAGGAGCCAACCAGTCGTAAATGGCTGGGAAAGGGAGCTGAGGAACCACTGCATCCATCCATGGGATCGACGAAGGATATAAAACCCCAGAGACCTGGCATACATCTTGGTGGCCCCTGTTTTTTCTCACCTGCATCTTGGTGTTGATGTGTACCGACCAACCCCATCCTAGGTAGACCTTTTTTTTATACCTCTCTCTCTCTTCTCTTTCTCTTTTCGGCTTTCGTTCTTTTATGTTGCCTCCAAAACGTCCTTCTTCGGTTTACCTCATAAACCCCTTCTTAGCTGGGGTTCTCAGTGTCACCTCGAGTGGTTGAGAGAATGGACTTGTTGCCTGTTGAGCTCCTCCGTCTGATCTTCGAGCACTGTGATCCGCCTGCAGTGCAAAACCTTCGCCTGGTGTCGAGTACTCTGGCCAATGTGGCCTACGACTATCTCATCCCGCCTCACTTTTCCTGCGTTGAGTGGAGAGACGACATCAAGAGGTTGCACTCGATATCGAGCCATGCCCGCCTGCGGGGCAGTATCAAGTCCGCCACCTTGAACTTCGCCAGGGTCGACGAGTACAACACCCGCCACGCCTCCTTCTTCCAGCACTGGCTCACGGAGCCCGAGGAGCGCGATAACATCCTGCGAGATGCCTGGGTCAAATACTATGAGATGGAGGCCCGAGGCCGCGGGCTCCCTTCGTTTGCCAGCCAGTCAGCCCTCGTCGAAAAGTCCTTCAACCAGCTTCCGAACCTCAAACATCTCGAAATCACCTACACCAAATGTCCCTACGACATTCCCATCCTGAGCGAGGCCTTCCAGGTACGGAGCTGCATGCGATGGGACCGGGGCCAGGCTTGCAAGAATATGAACCTCGTCGTCTCGGCGATACAGAATGTGAAGCTGTCCTCACTCACCGTCGACCCCTTACCGCTGGAGATCTTCAAGGCTGCGGGGGACAGGAAACACTGGTTCGACTGCGCCCGCTCGTTCGCCGGACTATCTCGGCTCGATCTTGCCATCGACTCGCCGAGCACTTTGCTCCCCCAGTCCAAGTTCCGGGCCGTCAACGGGCTCGGCCACGTCCTCCAGTTCTCGCCGCACCTGACGCATCTGTCACTCAGGTTCCACAGTTACCACGCGCCCCGCGAAAAGTTCACCCTCTCGTTTCGCGCCATGTTGGGTGACTTGACGTTCCAGAAGCTCACGGACCTCAAGCTCGAAGGCATCAGCTGCGCCGAGGATGACCTGCGCTCGTTCCTCCTCAGGCACGGGCCGACTCTCGAACGGCTCCGGCTGGGAGGAAAAGGCCTCGCAAAGCCGTACGAGGCCAGCATCGGCGGCATCCACCTGTATGACGGCTCCTTCAGGTCCCTCTTCACGTCGCTGCGGGAGAAACTGCCGCGGCTGCAGCGGTTCCACATGGAAGGGGACATCGAGGCCGGGGAGATCATGACCAGCTCTCGCGAGCGATACAAGTTCCACGCCATCACCACCGACGACTGGGAGGAGGCGCGCCTGGAGGGCATGCGCCCGTCGCGCCAGAGCGTCGACTGTCGAGAGCTCGAGAGATATCTTGTGCAGGGCGGGGAATATCCGAAGCTTGTTGTCTCAGGTGAGTGACGCAAGCCATTTCCCCTCCCGGTCGTGGAACTGAGGGAACTCAAGGTGGCATCACCGGCCCCCCAGGCTGCAACCCGTCGTCGTTGAACGGGTCCTGAATGGAGAGATGGAAGTGGGCTGTACGTTGTTTTGTAACAACAATAGAACAACAACGGGATAATTCCTAATGGGGCTTTTCTGTCAGTCAGGGAGGCCAAGGCCCGCTAAGGCCTGGCTGGAATGCTGAAGGGGGTGGGGTGGGGGGAAACGCGTTGTAAGAAGCGAACCGCGTCTATTCGTGACAGAGCTCAGGGGGCTTGGGCTCTGCTGTTAGAAGATATACCCCTTGGTCTGCAAAGGGATACCATTGCAGACCGCAAGTTTGGATTGCAAGACAAGATTGAAATGGGACAGGACCAAATCTAAATAACTTCAACCTCATCTGATATTATTTGACGCCGTTTCCTTGGCGCGCTCACATTTGCAGCCAACATGGACAGCCAACCAGTGGATGCTCGTCTCCGCTGAGACCTGCATCGTCAGGCTATTCATATCATCCCTTTCGCGCGTGTGGCGGTACTTAGGGCACGGCGAGGGGGAAGAGGCTGGCTGGCTGCCCAGCGAGACAGTCAGGGGACTGCGCTGCCTTGGCTGAGTGAAATGGGGAGAGACATGCATGAAGGTCGAGCGCAGGAAAGGAGGCGAGGGCTTCAGTCTGCTAATACGGGCCGCGCCGTTCAAGGACGGACGATGCTTTTTTGCATCGCAGCTCGTGGGCAGCTGGCTGGAGCGTCATAAAGGGGTTGTGCCCGGTGGCGAGGCTATGATGGTTGATATTTAAGTCTTTCCGTGAGAGGGTGAGCTGCGGGTTTGGGGAGATGGGGTGGGAGGGTGAATGGACGGGTGGCTCGGTGGTTCGGTATCTGGGGTCCCCTATTTTCTACTTTTAGACATTCATGTAACCCGTTGATGGAATTCGGGGTCCTCTAGGCTCTGTGCCACCAAGAGGTGTAGACTTGCAGGACGAAGGAATCATAAGGGGTTGATCCAAGTTCCTCGTCGCATGGGGATCGTCGGCTCCATTCGACAATGGAAGAGCCCAAAAGCATGGTCGAGATAATCGTGCTGCAGATGTATCGATTTCAGCCAGCCACACAGCCCAGATTTCGCTGCCTCAGTGAAACGAATGGCGTCGTCCTCCCCGCTGTTCCTACAGTGGGTGTTGATGCCCTAGAATTCCTTGATTAACTGTTGTTTGGGATAGATGCCTCGGTATCTCGATACCCACATCTCAATCGAAGGGCTTAAATTCGTTAAGAAACTTAGGTACTAGATATAGTCCCAACAATAGAACCCCTACATACACCAAGGCGGAGCTTCTCGCCAAAGCCTACATAGTAGAACTTCTCCGGCCCTTCCATCAAAATGTGACACGGACAAAGTGCCCGATAGAACCCGGTGGCGCCCAAGCCATGTACGATGGGCGATCCACGGGTTCGATTCTAGCCCTCCTGGAACCCAAATCGGGACAGGGACAGTGACAGGAACGGGAACGGGAACTTGACAGGAACAGGAGGTACCTGGTAGTATGATACACTAGTGGACGGGGCCTCGAGAACGTAGACTATCCCTTTTCGTGGGGATTAGCAACGAGCTGCTCGAGTCAGCTTGGGATCTTCATGCTTGACCGTGGCAATCGCGCCCTCCCGCCCTTCCGACCTGACTTGGATGCGGCTTTGAAGATGGAAACTCCGTTAGTTAGCCTTTGACTGGAATGGAGCGAATTGATGACAAAATTTTTAAAAAGAGAAAACTCGAGGAACCCCCAATGATGACTATCCTTTTTCTATTCTCTTGCTTTTGTTGACCTTTTCTTCCTTCTTTTGTTTTCTTTTGTTCCCCGATCATTTCCCCATCCGGCCCCCCAAAGCTGTTCTTGCCGCTCCTCCTTTCCGCCGTCACTCTCTATCCAGTTTTAATCGCGATTCCCGCCGCAGTGCTGCATCCGCTGGCGCCACCACTGGACTTTGTTTTGACGCAGGTTTTCAATTAAAGTGTAGGTAAAGAAAGGCACACCCGCACTTCCGCACTTCGGAAGTTGTTAAAACTTTTATTGAGATACTATATTTTCAGGAACCGGACGAGACGCATCTCCCGGCTGCCCACCATCCCCACCTCCCACACTTTCGAGCCCCAAGCATCGGTTGCAGCAGTGCGGATTACGAACCTAGCAATAAACTTAGTTTCCACCTGCATTGCTAACGTGCAACCCAGAAACCGAAAGCGATACCACCTGGGCCACCTCCCCCAAATCGAGCCAAAATCGGCAGCCAACTGCCCATTTCAGCTGCCTTTTGGTGCCTCGGCATACACTACCCGGCCCCTGCTAGCGTCTGAATGATATCGGGGCGGCTTTTGCAGGCAGCCAAGCCCAGCTAGCCTGGGCTGGGATTTTCCCACTCTCATTCTCGCTTCTCGCTTGACAGGCCTGACGTCGTCCCCGCCACACGTCACACCTGGGTTGGGTCCCGGCCTCCCCCGCTGGGCTGGATGTGTTGTGCAGCTTGCTTTTTGCGACCTCCACAACTATCCGTTGCGGGTACCTGCTCTGGTTCCTCCCCTCTTGCTCGCCAAAACCCTCCTCCCATCTTCTTGTTGTCCTGGGCAGGAGAAGGCAGAGAGACTCGAAGCCCACCATGCAGCGGGTTTCGGCTCTGCTCCCGTCGTGGGACAAATCGAAGCCCAATAACAACACCACCGGTCACAAACACAGGCCCAGGCCGTCACTTGCATCCTTGGAGAAGGTGTTTGGATGGGCCGACAAGAGCAACACTCCAGCGAACCGTAACAGCTCTCCAGCAGCGGCTGCCACTGCGACTGGTGCCGTGCGCTTCGGGAGGGAGACATACTGGCCTACCACTCTGGACAAGGAATGTGACAAGGCAGCTCGCATCCTAAAGTCATTCTGCAGTACGTGCAACCACTAATCTATCGTCGTCCGAACTTGGGCAGCAGGAACACCACTAACATCTCCTGATCAGCTGATGGCTTCCTCGCACAAGAAGACCGGGGCTCCCGGCCATCGAGCCTGACAACACCTCCGACTCCAAAGCAAGTAACGAAAAAGATCCCTCCACGGATAATACAGAATGCCGTCGGCCTGGCGATATTCTCTTGCATGCGCTCCGGCCTCTGGATGTCAGGCTCCGGTGGCTCGGGAATTCTGATAGCCAGGAAGGCTGACGGCACATGGTCGCCCCCTTCGGGCATCCTGCTGCATTCGGCCGAGGTGGGATTCGTCATTGGTGTCGACATCTACGACTGTGTCCTCGTCATCAACAGTGTCGCCGCTCTGGAGATGTTTACTCGGCCCAGGACAACCCTCGGCTCCGACGTCAACCTCACTGTTGGGCCCCTCGTCACCACAGGATTGCTGGAAAACGATCTCAAATGGAAAGAACTGAACAACACCGTGCTTACATATCTCAAGGCTAGGGGCAAGCATCAGGACGTCCGACTGGACGGCTCGTTTGTTACCGGACGAGGCAACGAGAATGAGCGGTTCTACGCCGGTAATGTCGACGTGCTGGATATCTTGGCTGGCAACATCAACAAGAGCATACCCGAGACCCGACCGCTGTTTGAGGTCATCAAGGCTGCCGAGGGAAGAACAGACTTCGACGCGGCGCTCATGGACCTTCTCTCGCAGCAGCCAGCCCCCGGCGACGCCATCATTGAGACCCCCAGGCCCTCCCCGTTATCGCCGCCCCGGTCGCCGTTTGGCATTCCCAATTTAGAAGACCCCGACCCATTTGGCGTGATCGCCCTGGAGATGGCCGGCCTTGAGATCAGGGAGGCCGGCACTCGATTACGGCCTCAAAGCAGTCAGTTCGAGTATAGCCCCGCCCCGACGAGCCCCGTGTTCAGCAAATTCAGCCGGCAGAGTACCGACACTTATATTTCCAAGAGTAACAGAGGGAGCTTCATGTCCAACAAAACCCAGGCCACCGCGGTGACGGATGCCTACACCCAGACCGATGATGCAAACACACCGGAAACCACGCTTAGCCATAACAACAGCGATGACGGGCAGGATAGGGGCCCCGAGAAGCTTCCCACAGTCATGGAGCCATTTGAAGTCGATTATACACAGATAGACACCAGCCCGATTCAGCACCTCAATACACCGGACTCGGTGGAAACGGCAGGTGCTGCAAACAGGTTGAGCACTCGGAAGAGCGAGCCTATTGTTGGCCCGACGACCTCATTGGATGGTGCTGCCGACAAGGAATCTAACACGTATCCCGAGGATGAGCATGACCAGGATGCAGATGATGAAGACGAGGAAGATGATGACGAGGAGGCTATTGTATACGAGGTCGTGACTGCGGCGCCAGCAACTCGAACGACGATCGCGTCCACCCAAGTGACCCAGGTCATTCACGCCAAGGGTGCCCTGGTGACCATCCCCAAGCGGATTCCACCGCCGCTACCACCCAGGAGCCCTGCACGGACGTCTCGCGCGAGCAAGAGCGAGTATGGCGATGTCTCGTCACTGAGGAGCCCGCTGCGAAACTCTTTCCAGTCAGCAGACATGGCGTCGGAACGCGCGCCAACTCCGGCGATAGACGAGATTGCCCTTGCTACAACTGCTTCCACTCCGGTCTCCGAAGTTGCCACAAAGGAGTCAGAGGCTGAGCAGACGGATTTCCAGCAGCAGCACCGCAAACAAGCCTCTTCTGTCTACACCAACAGCGAGAAGAGATGGAGCACGGGCAGCAACCACTCTCCCCCCACCCCGGTGACCGGGGAGGCGGCCTCGTCATCAGCCGAGGGGGAGTCGGAACGCGAGCCCAGGACTCCGAAGGCCGAGATTGGCGTTCGTTCGGCAACGAGCCAACCCGAGAAGTTAGACAGCGAAGGCCAGGTGGGCATCCTGTCGCACAATGGCGATTCGAACACCATTCCCGTTGCATGAGAGATGCTATGATACCACATTACACCCGCCTGACCCACCTCGATCATTGGGAAAGGGGGTGTTCCCGGCTACGGGATTTTTCGAATTATACCCGGGCTGACGGTGTTGGATAGCCCCCGTTTAGGATCGGCGTGCATTGGAAGAGTCATGCCCGATCGATTATAATTGTTTTCTTATTTTTCGGAGTTAGATATGGCCACATTTTTGTGCCGAACCGGACCTGGATTGGGCAAGGAAGGTATGGGCGTTTTGATGCGTCTCCATCATGGTGCAGGCACGGGGATCGCTTGCTGTGGCTAGGGGCGTAGGAAGGCCACCTTTCATGGACACATTGTTGATAAAGAGTAACGTTAATGTTTTAGTCGGGGTCGAACCAGGCCGAAGCGGTCGGTCGGTCGGTCGGCTGGGGGCTTATGTGTATGATCTTAGCTCGAACCAGTGCCATTGCACTGGGGAAGCATTACTATAGAGATATGATACTATTTCCAGTAACGGGAACTCTCGGTGCAAATCTTCAAGCCTGCCGCTTTGAGAGGTTGTTAATTATAGCTCTCTATGTTACTCCCAAGTGAGCAGACTCTGAACTGATGCTGAGCTGTAATTGCAATAGATGCTGATATACGGACAGGTAGTACCCACGTAGAGTGATGACCTAGACTTTAGTGATTAATTAGTGACAAGTTCAGGTTGGTTCAGCTTCCGTTGTGCTCTTGCTTACGTAACCGCCTGGAACAAACTAGGATTTTCGCGGTTCTGACAAGCGCGTCTGTCCCCCTGCGCGACTGGAAAGCGATTCCCCCAAGCCAAAAGATAGCAGCCAATTGTGTAGCCATACACTAGCATATCACAATGGCAAGTCAGACGGGGAAATGGCGCGAGGACCAGATCCTCGTCATCTGCCCCGGCAGCCAAACCACCATGGCCCAGCTGGGCTGCGGTGAACTGACGCCGCCGGCGTACCGCATCCCCACCCGAATGTTCAAGGACGAGGAGACAGGGGGCTGGAGACCGTACCACACGGAGAAGCGCAAGAAGCAGCGGCCCTCCAACGGGGTCGCGGAGATCAATGGAGCCCAGGATGCGAAGAAAGCCGATGGTGGTGATGATGAGTGGGAGTACATCGAGGATCAGGACTCGAGCGAGGGCGCAGTCTATCCTCTCCAAGGTACGTGTCGTGACACAGAAGCACGCATTCAATGGGGCATACACGCTGACCTGGCCGCCCACCTTACATAGCCGGCCACATCACCAACATGGAGGCCTTCCTCGCCTTCCTCGACCACGTGCACGGCATGCTCACCAACACCTACCACAGCACCCCCATCATGCTCATGACCTCGCCGCAGTGGACGCGACACGACTGCGAGGCCGTGGCCCAGTACATTTTCGAGAAGACCAAGACGCCGGCTCTATGCATGATACACAGCGGTATTGCGACTCAGTATGGCTTTAAGTGGCCACACCTAACCGTGATCGACGTTGGTTTCGAGAAGGTCGACGTCACATGCATATACGATAGCAGAGTGGTCAACCACAAGAGCGTCGGATGGAGCTCCGACGAGAAGAAGGCCATCAGCGGCGGCGAAGCCTTGACCCAGAAGCTCCTGGGCCTGTTGAAGGACAAGGGCTTTAGCTATGAAATGGCGGAGAAGCTGAAGAAGAGCCCCATCTGCGAGGTCCTTCCGTATACCCCCGACAGCCCAAACCTCATGGACCTGCCGACCGAGGCGGCGGGGGTGTTAGGTCCTTCCCAGGCAGCGTCAGGCAGCGCGGAGGGGCCAAAGACTGCCGAACTGTCGCAGCTCAGCGGTCCTGCCGGGGATGACGACGACGAAGACGATAAGGGCGTCGACGAAGATGGCGTGCTCGACGTGGCCAACATCGTGGCGAGCGGGCAGACGCGAGAGTTCCTGGCGAAGAAGGAGAGGGAGAGGGCGGAAAAGGCCAAGTTGGGGAAGAGGGCCAGGGAAAAGGAGGCCGCCGATGCGGCTGCCGCGAAACCGACGCGGCTGCCCAATTCCAAGAGGACCCGGAACCTGTTCCACTATGAGGAGATCGTGGAGGAGGATGTTCCCCCCAAGCCAGCACCGCCGGCAGAGAAAGAAGCCGGACCCAAGGATGTGGAGATGGCAGACGCAGCCGGCCAACAACCAGCGCCGGACCAGACTAAGGAATCCGAGGGCGATGTGCAGAAGACGGAGGCGAACGGTGAACAGCCGCAGCCCTCCGAGGCAATGGTCTCGAAACCTGAAGAAACCCCAGCCTCGGATCCTACGGCGGCGCCGGCACCACCCGCCGCCGCCGCCGCCCCAGCCCCAGAGCCTCCGGTACCAGAGCGCCAGAACAGACGCGTGCGCCGGGATATCGAGGTCGGGCTGGAGCGATTCCTCTTCGCGGACCGGGTCGAGATCGACCGCATCGTGACGGCCATCTACCGCGCGGTGCAGGGCATCGAGGACATGTACATGCGCCCCGCGTGCTGGGAGAACCTCGTCTTTGTCGGCAACGGGGCGCGGCTCCGCGGGCTGAGGGACAACATCCTGCAGACGCTCAACGCGCGGCACCTGGTGTCGCCCAGCTCGGCGACCATGTTCACGAGCGAGCTGCCCAGCAACCTGGGGACGCCGAGCGGCACGGGGTCGCAGACGCCCACGAGCCAGTTCGCGACGGGCGCGCTGCCGCACCAGCTGCCGACGACGAGCAGCGTCAACCCGCTCCTGCAGGCGGCGACGACGGCCGGCCTCGCGGTGCCGGCGCCGGCGGGGGGCGCTCCCGGGTCGAACGCTGGGGACGCCGGCGCCATGACGAGCCACCACTTCCACAGCCAAACGCCGACAGCGATCAAGCTGGCGCAGCTGCCCACGTACCTCACCGAGTGGGCCAAGCACGGGTTCGAGGAGTCCATGTTCCTCGGCGCGCAGGTGGCGGCGAGGCTGGCGTTCTGTATTCACAACATGGACGCCCAGGGCCAGGAGAGCCAGAGGCTCATGAGCCTGAATAGAGTGGACTATAAGTGAGTTGAACCCCCCCCGGTTGCGGCTGGTAAAGATGTTGTCAAAGAATTACTTGGACTAACCGACCTCATTCGTTTGTAGTGAACTTGGCCCCAAGGGTATCCGGAACCACTCGATGCTCGGCTAAGCTGGGCGGAGGTGCGGTCCGATGTGCTTAGGTTTTGTTTCGACTTGATTTTTTCTGGTAGGGTCTGATACCCTTGTTGGAGTTTGTGAGGCCGAAAAAATGAAATAAATGGCCTTCTTGATACGAGACGGGTCTTTGCTTGGCGTGGTGGTTGGTGGGGAGGGATCTTGCGCCATGCCGGTGGGTATGTCAACTCAAATCCGTGTAACTTGAGGCAACATTATCTAGCTAGCTACCGTGGTGGCTACGTAGGTGTGATGCCGAGGTAGGAAGATAAAAACATCATAAACAGCCATGAAACCGACGTAATGTGAAGCGGAGAGGGACCGAAGCTGGGCAAGCAACCAACTGGTCGTGACAGAAAAAGAACCCGCATCCATAGGGCTGGATATCGGGAGAGCGACCGGGGGGCCACGTGGTACCCACTCCTCACCGGCACCGTCCCGGGATCTTGTTCCCGTCCCAATCTATTGTGATGCAACCTCTTATGCACCTCTTCTGCACCCCTCTGCACCTCCTCTGCACCTCCTCTGCAAGCTCCCACGCCAATCCACGTGATACACTAGACTGAGTCGACGAGCCATCCCTCGATGTGAGTCACTCCTTCCGGGTAGGACCTCGTTGCGCCGGATCCTCTCTCGTAATGCAAACGAGTCCTTCAACTTGGTTAATACCCACACGCACCAAATCCAGACGCCATGTCGGATAGGAAACTAATCAGCTCCGGCTCGCCTTTTGAGGCCCAAATCGGGTACTCCCGAGCCGTCGTCTCCGGCGAATGGGTCTTCGTGTCCGGTTGCACCGGGTACAGCCATGACACCCCCCCTTCCCTTCTCCTCTCCCCCCCAAAAAAAACTCATCTAGCAAGGGCTCACAAAACCCCGAACCAGGTACGACTACAAAACCGGCCTCATCTCCGACGATGTGGCTGAGCAGGCGGAGCAGACGCTGCGCAACGTCGACGAGGCCCTGGTCGCGGCCGGCGCGGGCGTCGGCGACGTCGTCCGCGTGCGCTACATCCTCCCGGACCGGGCCGACTTTCCAAAGACGTGGCCCGTCCTCCGGGCGTGGCTGGGCGGCGCGAGGCCGGCCGCGACGATGATCCAGGCTGGGCTGATGGAGGAGGTCATGAAGTTTGAGATCGAGGTCACTGCGAGGAAGGGCGCGGCTGGCTCTTCGGAGCCGCCGGTGTAGGGCTCTGGTTGTTGAAGGCCGAGAAAGGGGGTTATGAAAACGTGGTTAGGGGTGGTTTAGCATCAACAACGCATCACAAGAGTCCCCGTGATATAGGATGTAAGGAGCAAAGGTCTGAAAAGCATTGCTCGGTCGGCCTCTTTGCCGAAGCCCACCAATACCCGCCAGAACACACTACCGTGGTATGGAGCGAGTATAGAAAGGGGCAGCTAATAAGTTATCCGGGTATCATCAGATCGAAAGTTATTGAAACCTTGCAACAGCTGCTCCCCACCCGAAGGCGGCCCCCATCGTGATAAAGCTGGACACAGAAAGCAGTGACATGCCGCTGATGCCGTGGCCAGAAGTGCAGCCCCCGGCCATCCTCGAGCCCACGACCATAAGAAACCCACCCGTCACAGCAGAAGAAGGCTCCAGGTCCACCTCCACAATGACAGCCAGCGACGGGAACAACCGCGCAACCGACCACGACCCCGCGAGAATCCCAAGCGAGAACAGAATCGACGTATACTTCCGCGGCGCCTCGCCCCTCACAGCCCTCCAGAACCACTCCCCGACCTCCTCATACGACGTCGACACCCCGACAAGCGACCCCCTCGCCGCCAGCGACAGCAGCTGCGTGCCGCCGAGCAGCAGCCCGCCCAACACGGGAGAAATCACCGCCTCGGGCCCGGCGGTCGTCCACGCCGCCGTGCCAGCCACGACGGCGAAGAGGAGGGCCTCGAAGGCGAGCAGCGCCGCGCCGCGGCTCACGCCCAGGACCTGGTGGATGGCGAGCTTCCTGTCCCCGGCCGCCCCGGCGGCCGGCGACGCCGACGCCAGGAAGCCCGTCCACACGATCCCGCCCAGGGTCGCGCCGGCGAGCGCGAGGTAGCCCGACGGCAGGCCCAGCGCGACCTGCGACAGGACGGTGCCCGGGCAGGCGCCCGCCAGGGCCATGCCGTGGCCGAGGAGGAGGCCACCGAAGAGGTTGCCGTCGTAGTGGGCGAACAGGCCCTGCGAGGAGAAGTTGCGCGGCTTGAGCTGGGTGGAGCCCAGTGCTTGGAAGAGGGCGATGAAGAGGCTATGCGGTGGTGGATATGGTTAGCTTGGGGAGGTTCGGGGAAGGGCTGCGGGGTCCCGGGTGGGGGGTTTGGGTCTTTTCCAACGTACGCGCTGCTCGCTGTGGCTGTCAGGAAGGCCTGTGTCATGTGCCAGTTTTCCAGCCTGAATTGGGAGAGGATGACCGAGGGCTGGAAGACACCGGATGCGACCAGCGACGCGCCGAAGGCGGCGCCGGTGAGGACGGTAGCGATGCTCATGCTTGAGTGTGCGTCCGGGGGACAGAGGATGATATGTGCGGATTGGTAGAAGACGACATGGTGCGTCTGCTCCGACGGTATTATATAAAAGGCTGTCTAGCCAGGATCATGGTATCTCTAACGGCCCCGGACGGCGACGAGCTAGGGGACTAATTGGTGTGGCGATATGGATCTCAGGTCGTTTCCCACACCATGGGGGTTCCACCATTGGAACCCAAAATTGCACAATTACCGGCGTGTTGGATTCGTGGGCTCGAGTCAGGTCCAAGGATAGTAGCGCCGGAAACTACTGCTAGTGCGCCAGAAAGGGGAATCTCCGACACAGTCCCTTTGAAACTGAGCATTGAAGGGCAGCTAGTTCAAAGTCAAACATGCGAGCTTTGCGATGAGATCGAGGTTAAATTTGGTTGCCGGGCCATCTCCGTGTCGCCGAATAACCCTCGGCGAGGTCGGGCAACGGGCCATCAAGTTTAGTGGGTCCCGTTCCCTTCCATACCAGCTACAGAAAGGCGGATCCCGGCGTGCCCGGTGCGGCGGCAATATTTGAGTTTGCACAATACTTACTTAGCAAGTACAGTAAAAGTCTCGGGGACCATTGTTCTCGGGGACCTGATGCGGCCTTAGCTACTGGGCCGACATCCCTGAGAAGCACATAATCCCGTTATGGGAGTCAACTCGCCATTCATACCACAGTAATCCGTACACTACTTCGATTACCCCCGATTGGCAACAGGGTTAGCATTGGTTGGAAGCGATTCGTTCAAAATAAGTTTAGGGTTAGGGTCAACCAGGGTTTGACAGAAGCATTGACCACTCGGCTCGAGCCAATGATGAGGCATCCGATTTTTCGCGACATGAAGCTTCAACCCAACAATTGAACAACCATCAAAAAGCTGCCAGTTCACACAATGGCAGCCGCAAGGGGTGTGTCGCCCGGGGGCGCCCTCCTCCGAACATCCAGGTTATTTTCATTGCCAGCGGCGCTTCCTTACGCAGCCGCTGATGTCTCTGCTGCTACAAACGTCAACTCGGACTCGGCCACACTGGCCTTCCCAACCCACCAGGTCATCACGACCCCGAACTCGTCGCGGAAGCGAGGCGATTGGGGCCTCAAAAGGCCATTGCCCCTGAAATCCACCACCAAGACTTCGACTCCGATGCTTCGGATCAAGCAGGTCGACTCGGTCGAGCACATTACCGATTTCTCCTCCGCCGCGGATCACGGCATGTCTCTTCGGAAATGGCAGGATATGAACATCCCGATCACAGTGCCAGTCGCGAACGATACAATGAGGATACCCGGAAAGTCCGTTTTTGAAGAGACCATGGACTTCACGGCGATCAAGGCTGGGCAGGCAGGGGAGCTCGAAGACAGCCGATGGAAGTTCAGCGGGCCGTGGCTGGCAGGAATGACGGATGGCAACTTCAAGAAATACCTCTTGAAGCGTGTCAGGAACCGCCGCGCTGAGTTTCGCCAGTTCCTGAAGGAAAGATTGGCCGCCGACCTGTCGGAGCGAGCGGCAAGCAGAGCCCAAGAGGCTGGAGAGCCGGCTCCTGCTGCGATCGAAGCGGCCGCCATCACCGACGCGCAGCTCACAGAGTTCTTACGAGACCTGCGCAACGACAGGCCAAAGCTTTACAGCATGACTGGCCGCTTCCTCGACCTCGCTCCCGTCCAGCCGCCCAAGGAGCACTGGCAGGTTGGGAAATCCAACGACCTCAAGGCCAGCAATCCGTATGCCCAGGATGGCCCGCCTATCACTCACCCGTCGGCTGGCTTGTCCTACCTACGCACTGCTTCATACTTGGACAACCACTCTCTCTATGGTCCGCAGAAGAGCCATTCTCACGTCAAGGCCAGGATTGTCGCGCCCCGAAGCCAGGTCGCTGGCGGCCGTGGTGCGAAGTTGGGCGTCGGAGGTTTCGTCACCGACACTCCAGCTGGCGACACTGCGTTCAGCATGAGGAACCTGAGCCAGAGGGCCCGTGAACTGATTCCGGGTATCGATAGCATGGACCCGAACATCGAAGGCGGAGCCAAGGTCTACATCGAACCGTTGAGCGCCAAGGTCAACTCACAGGGACGCGTCACGTTGAAGGTTGGCCAGGCGAGGCCGGAGGCCGAGCTGGTAGCGAAGGAGATGGCCGGGGAGGAAGTAATATTCGACGAGCCGGAGCCGGAGCCTGCGAAACCCAGCAACCTCAGGATCAATCAAGCATACCGGAGAATCCCTCAAATCAATCGTTCTGTGACAGGGAGTGCTCAAGCCTACGGCCTGGATTCCCCAACTCCTGGCAGCCGAACCACTTAATTGGTCCGATGAAGCAGAGTGTTAGCTCATGGTAGGCAGATAGGGAGGAACATTTGCGCGCCACCCCACCAGTCAGCTCAATATACTGTACAATATCAAGCAAGTCATGGATTGGCCCTGCAATTTGAGGATAGGCTTGAACTAGGTAGTCGTCGAAGCGTGTCCATATTGTAATACAACCTTCAATGTAGAACTACCTAGAAAATCTAATGACGCAGCATTTTAAGCACGAATCGACTCTTCGCTAGGCAGAGGTACTTAGGGTGTTAAATGACGGGAGCGAATCGTTAAAATCACGTGGAAGATCACATGCCCTTGTCCTAAGACCTAAATTTTGAGCCCCCACATCCACAGAACACCACGGACACGACGAAATTAGAAAAAGTTCCCGCCCGCAGACCCTCGACTTTTCAACCTCCATCACTCCTCCAGATACCGCCAAAAATCCGCCAAAATGGGTCGCGTTCGCACAAAGACAGTCAAGAAGTCCGCCAAGGTCATCATTGAGCGGTACTACCCCAAGTTGACCCTCGACTTCGAGACCAACAAGAGGATCTGTGATGAGATCGCCATCATCGCCTCCAAGCGCCTGCGCAACAAGGTCAGAATTCGCTTCACGCACCTGCGCGATGTTTTGGATGTGTTGAACTGTTTCCCAATTCCTAACGCTCGTTTCTACAGATTGCCGGCTACACCACCCATCTCATGAAGCGTATCCAGCGTGGACCCGTCCGCGGTATCTCCTTCAAGCTCCAGGAGGAGGAACGTGAGCGCAAGGATCAATACGTTCCCGAGATCTCTGCTCTTGACTTCACCCAGAACTCGGAGAGCGGCCAGCTTGATGTTGATACCGAGACCAAGGACCTGCTCAAGCACCTCGGCGTAAGATTCACAGCCAGCTCCGTGAATGATTATATTGCGGGAGGGCTAACTTTGAGACTTGTCACAGTTCGATACCATCCCCGTCAACGTTGTCCCCGTTACCCAGACCCAGGCTCTCGAGCGTGGCGGCCGTCAATTCGGCAACCGCCCCCCTCGCCGGGACTAAAGACTTTTTTGATTTGGCAAGGTTGGCTGCAATGGCAGGTTGGGCACATGGCATCTTCTTTACGGCTATTCGGCGTCTATCTGGAAGGTAGTGAGTGCATACCGGGTCAAAAAAAGAAAAGGTCTTTTGCCCATCCAAGGTGTCGCTGATTCTCTCGGGTAATTCCGGAGATGATGCTTGATTGCCAAATTCCCTCCTCGCATTGCAAGTGATCTCTTGCAAGTGGTGATCCGTGACCTGGGCGATAACCCAGGTCTTACCAAGTACGGTTGTTGTGTCAAGATTACGAAACATGTGCGGATCTCGCCGGTCCTAACGGAGACACGTCCATATATCCTCCTCTCCTCACTATGCTGTATGCCTCTGATGGGATTCCTTTTGATGGGATTCTTTGGTGGGTATCAACCTTGACCGAATATGCCTTACTATACACGTAATATCTTCCCGGAACGCCGTAACTTAGTCCGTGGTCTCTTGGCCGGCTGCGAACCAATGCAGCATGGCACAGTCTATTTTAGTCCTCGATTACTCTTTTAGGGCGTTTCATTGTCCAAATTGCGTCTTATGACCCTCGAGAATCAAGTGGCCGTCCTGGTCTGGCGCGGACGACTGTATCTCTGGCGGTGTTGCCTCCGTGGTCACAGTCTTCTCCCGGATCGTGACCTTCAAGGGCCTGCGCGGGGACGGTTTGGCCGCATCGCCGCGCTCCAGCGCGAGCGCAGCCGAGTCCTCGGCGGCCTTTCGATCCTGCTCCAGCTTCAGCCGGCTCAGATCTCGCGCAAGTTCTGCGTCGGGGTCACTCTCGGCCCGGTCCTCCTCCAGTAGCTCGATGTGTAGGTTGGGCAGGCCTACGCGCTCCCACGCCGGCGTCTCGTTGAGCTGCACCTTGATGTACAGGGCCCTGCGGGCGCACTGATCGGCGCACCACCGCTCCAGCTCGGCGCGGCGGACGATGCCGAAGTCGTCCCTGTTCTTGTTCACGAACCGGAACTCGCCGCCGCCGGGGAGGGCGCGCCGCGGGTTCGGGCACAGCGCGTAGCCGCACCGGCCCAGGATGTTGCGCTCCTCGATCAGGTCGTCGTAGTCGCCCGGCTGGAAGAGGCGGACCAGCTCCACGAACCGCGCCACGTCGGCCGGCGCGGGGCGAGAGGCTGGGAAGACGGCTCCGCCGTTGTGGGCCGGGGGAAACTCGGTTAGCGCGTCGATGGCCTCGAACACGTCCGTCTGGATCTCCTTCCGCTGTTCTATGATCCTCGCGTGCTGCAGGGCGATTCGCTCAAACTCGGCTTTGGTCTTTGGTGGGGTCGAGGATGACGCTGGTGGGGCGGGGTCCCTGCGCTCCTTGAGGATGCCCTTGGGCTTCTTCGGTTCAGATACCATGGCTGATGTGATGCATGGGAAACCAAGGAGAGGCGTTCAGGTTGGGGCAATCATGACCGGGAGAACCTTCTTAGAGGGAGGGAAGTAGGCTGATAAGATCGTGCCCTTAGTTGAGGGCAAAATGGATTTCGTAATCAGTCCCCGTGGGGCAAGGAAGGATTCCATCCAATTCCGACACAGTGTCAATACTAAGCTACACAGGGTGCCACAACTCCAGACTCAACAGCCTGTCAAGCTTGTTGTTTGGGGATTGGAGATCCATCGTGCTGTGCCGCACTGTCCTCCTGCATCATTGTCAGAGGCGAAGCCGATCCACTGAGGGCACAGATCCTGCTTGACCCCGAATGGCTCTCGTTCGCAAGTGACGGTGTTCGTCTTATCGAGAGGCCAGGTTGCCGTGTCTGGACCATATAAACAGCATCCTTGTGCTTAAGACCTATTCTTCGACTCGCTAAAAGTAGCAACCAACGAGGTCTGTTTCCCCATATATCTCACTCGTTCATCCCACCCACCCCATCGAGCTTCCCATTCCGCCGAGGCAGGGTGCGGCTCTCCACCGCGCAATATTGTGCTGCAACTGCAGAAGCCAAAACCTCAGCCACCTCCAATCGAGTTTCCCTGGTTGAATTTCAGTCCTTGGCCCCCTTTGCATTGTGGCGGGACCCAACTCTGCGGCACATCGTGGTGTGTACAGTGCTGCTACTAGTTCATGCGCTGACGTCGACCACCGCCCTTTCCTTAGGTCCCGCAGTGCCCGTCAGCCTCGACGTTTTGCCTACCAGACCTCCTGACCGCGGGGAAAGCCCCGATTGTTTTACCATCAGATATACCGACATCCCGTCATATTTGCTCTTCTACAACAGGGCCCCCCACAAGTGCATCATCCCTACCGAACCCGAAGCTTCTTTCCAACTTTTTACTACCACTCCGTCGATTCCACCCCACATCTCAAATCCGAAGGTTAGACGGCAAGGTGAACCCTAGCCTTCTGGGCCGCGTCATCATGTTCAAGGTTAAAGCCATCTACGAATACGCCTCCGGGCATGAGGATGACCTGGCATTTCCGGTCGGGCAAATCATAACTGTCACGGAGGAGGAAGATGCGGACTGGTATTCAGGGGAGTACCTTGACGATGCCGGCGTGAAGCACGAAGGCATCTTCCCGATGAACTTCGTCGAGAAGTACGAGCCGACTGCCCCGCCCCGGCCAACTCGGACGCGGACAAAGAAGGAAGCAGACCCTGCCGCAGCTCCCGAGGGTGCCGCCGCAGCCACTTCTCCGCTCTCTCCTAAGCTGCCCGAGCCCGAGCGAGAAGCAGAGTTGGAGGCTACGTCGCCGACCCAGACATCTTCCGCACTTCCTCCGGTGCCCCTTCCCGTCCCCGAAGCTGCAGTGACCAGGCCGGAGGAGCCCGTTGCGCTTGAAACGGCACCTCCGCCTGCGCCGATGCCAGTTCAGGCCGCCTCTACATCGTCGGCGCCCGCCCCAAAACCAGCGCCGACCCAGCATAAGCCCATGGCACCTCCACCAGTCTCGGAAAAGCCCAAACCTAGCTCGTTCAAGGATCGCATCGCCGCCTTCAATAAGCCCGCTGCACCCCCTATCACGCCCTTCAAGCCTAGCGGGCTAGGTCCCGGCAGCTCCGGGTTTATCAAGAAGCCCTTCGTTGCGCCTCCTCCAAGCAGAAATGCTTACGTTCCCCCCGCTCGAGACGTACCGGTAGCGAAGGTATATCGTCGCGATGAAGACCCCGAAATCAAGGAGCGGGAAGCGGAGAATATGGAAACCGCCGAGAAGGCTGGCCTGGTCCCTGGAACATCAGCCGAAGGCGAGGATGCCGAAGACCAGCCGAAACCAATGAGTCTAAAGGAACGACTCGCCCTTCTGCAGAAGCAGCAGATGGAGGCCGCGCAAAGGCATGCGGACGCTTCGAGCAAGAAGGAGAAGCCAAAACGCCCTCCCAAGAAGCGAATGGAAAGCCAAGACGTCAAGGACGAAGCCGAAGCTGCCGCTCCCCCGCCAGAGCGCCGCGACACGGAGCAGTCTGCACGCAAGCAGTCTGTTGACGAACAACGTCCGCCACGCCCACCCCATACCCATCGACGAAAGTCTTCAAAGGGCCCCGAGCCACACGACGGTAACGAAGCCGATATGTCGGGGGCTGGTGACACCACTGAAGGCCAGGAAGAAGACGTTACGGAGCGGGAAGATAGCTACGAGAGACCCAGGCATGTCGCGACCGCCGCCAAGCAGGACGACGAGGATATCGATGAAGAGGAGGACGACGACGAGGAAGGCGATGACGATGTTGATCCCGAGGTCCAGCGCAAGGAAGAGCTACGGGCGCGGATGGCTAGAATAGCTGGTGGCATGACGGGCATGGCTGGCATTTTTGGAGGCCCAATGCCTGGATCAGGTGCTCCCGCACCTCCGAGGAAAAAGAAGTCGGTCGCTGAGGCGTCTGAAGAAGCTGGATCTCCTGGAGGCCATGCGCCACCAGTGCCGATGATGATGGCGTTGCCCGGCATGTCTCGACCCAAGAGCCCGGAGGGAAAGCCCCAGGAAGAACCGAGCCAAGGTCCTGAATCCGAGGAGGAGTCTGAAATGGCAACGCCACAACAGGAGAATTCCCCTCCGTCTTGTGAGTAATCCCTTCCCTTGGTTGTCTAGCCCTGGCCATTAACCGGTTGCAGTGCCGTCAAGAGAGCTTACGGGACCACCCCCTATTCCAGGCGGACGCCCCGCGCCGCCTCCGATCCCTACCGAGTGTAAGTTCCTCATCGATACTGACCCTTATTACCCTCCGCTAAAACTCGAGCAGCGCGCCCTCAGCCTCCAACTCCCTCGGCCGTGATATCCCCGAGTGAAGGTTCCGAATCGGACGACGAGCTATCCGAGGTTAAACCCGACGTGACTCAGGCCGCCAGAGCTCCTCCGCCGCCGCCAGTAGCCGTCCCAGCATCCATGGCCTCGCCAAAATCGCCCACACAGAAACGTCTGTCGTACGCTGGTGACGAAGCTCCCCCGATGTCGCCAACTAGCGCTGCTCCTGCGCCCCCTGGTAAAAGAAACAGTCGCCTACCGCCTCCCGTGCCAGGTTCTGCTCCTGGAGCACCACCTGGGCAGACCCGACCACCACCACCGCCTCCACCTGGGGCCGGACCGCGCAGACAATCCACTGCTGACAGCCAGCACTTTTCGCCGACCAAGTCTGCGGTCTACGAGGATGACGGTGACGAGGAAGAGATCACAGAATACGAGGGAGATTATGACACGGATATCGCTTCGTCCGTTCCCCACAAGGATGCCCTCAAGTCACACCAGCGCGAGTCGAGCTTTGAGGAGGGAACGCCGGTTAGGTCTTCTATCTCGGAGGCGCCTCCGTCTTTGCCTCCCCCGGTCCCGTCTGCAACAGCTCCGAGGGCAGGTCCTCCACCGATCCCGAGCCTGCCTCCTCCGGACAAGCGGAAATCCACGGAGATGCCCCGAGCTGCGCCTCCGCCACCGCCTCCCGCCAAGGAGACGCCCAATTACAACGACGATGATTACGACCCATTCAACTATACCGCCTCGCCGGGGGCCATTGTAGCAATTCCTACACCCTCCCAGCCTCCTCCGCCGCCAAGACATTCGGAAGAGGCCTATTCTCCTCGGCCGTCGTATCAAGCGTCGCAGGACCGAAGAGCGCCTCCCTCCGGCCCCCCGCTGTCCAACCGTTCCCACAGAGCGTCATTAGATGTGCAGCGCGCTGGTGCTCCTGGTCGCAGGTCGGTGGACGTGACAAGACCCTCGATGGAGTCGGGCTTTGTGGCGAACGAGATCGACCTCGCCCCCCAGTCCGGCTGGTGGCTCCAACCCAGCAGCCTCCCTCCGCAGCTACAGGGGCGCAAAGACATCTTCTTCGAGTCCGAAGAGTCCACGGCCGCCACGCCGCGCGCCGGCGCCAAAATGACGGTGACGCGCGACATCTACGTGCTGTTCCAGGACTACTCGCAGACGGTGATCACGGTGCGATTCGACCCCCAGGACGCGTCGGACGTGCGGCTCGAGCAGCGGCACGAGCCGCCGCCGCGGGCGCTCCGGCAGGACCAGCTCGAGCAGAGCTACGAGCGGTTCGGCCGCGCGATAGGCGAGGCGGCGCCGGGCAAGAAGGACACGGTCGTCGGGGACGGGACGCCGCAGGCGCTCGTGTACGAGCTCCTCCGGCCGCACGCGGGGGCGCTCCTGCCCGTGGGGACGCGGGCGTACGGGGCGCTCGTGTACAGCAACCTGGCCAACGCGTCGACGTCGCAGAACGACGAGATACGGCCCGGGGACATCATCAGCATCCGCAACGCAAAGTTCCAGGGTAAGCACGGGGCGATGCACGCAAAGTACAGCATGGAGGTGGGCAAGCCGGACCACGTGGCCGTGGTGGCGGAGTGGGACGGCACCAAGCGCAAGGTGCGGGCGTGGGAGCAGGGCCGCGAGAGCAAGAAGGTCAAGGTGGAGAGCTTCAGGCTCGACGACCTGCGCAGCGGCGAGGTCAAGATCTGGAGGGTCATGCCGAGGAGCTGGGTCGGCTGGGAGGGGGGCAATTAGGAGGCCCTCGTGGGGACTGTCGCCCTCGCGGGACCCGGTTACGGACGCGTGGATGCGCTCGTTAGGGTCGTTGGAGGGTGCGCCGTTTGGTGGGGCGTGGGATCTGGAGGAGGAGGAGCGGGGGTGGGTAGCAGGGCTGTAAATGTCGGTAGTTGGAGGTGAGGACACGGCGGTTGTTGATAATCTTAAGGTCCGTGTTGGTTGCCCTGTTTTGCGCGGTTCATGTCGATATGGGTAGTTGTAGTTGTGGATATGCGATGGAAGGGGAATGTGAAATTTCGTCGGTTCCTTGCCAGAAGTTTGCCCAGGCCTAGTTAGCATCAGAACAGAGACAGAGAGAGGAAGCATCATGACGCATGTCGTGGAGGAGTCGAGTTAAACATCATGGTCTTTATTGCTCGTCTCCCAGCTCTATTAGTATCGTTCTTTTCCCCGAAATTCAAGATCTGAGAACTTGTTGGCTGCTCAGTCGCCGTGCCATCGTCACCCATCTCCCCCATGAGCCTTGGTCGAGACTTGAAAGGGTGGTGTGGCGTTACTACCTGTCTCGTCGCGCTGAGAAGGCGATGAGGGGTTTCCAGGCTCATGGCTGCTACCTATCGGTTGTCCACTTGCTTCGTTTCTGTCATGTGCTATTTGGGTAGGGATGTTCGAGCCTGTCTTGGTGCCCTGACCTCTCACAAGACAGTGTCATGTACTCCTTCTACAGATACCAGGACCAAAGTTACAAGCAGATGTGTAGTTTTACTTCATACTCTGTACTCGGTAATGTTAGAAGAGCTTTCACGATCCGAGAACCATGGGTTGCTTGTTGTGAGAGAAACGTGAGGCAGAGGACAAGCACTAGTTGTCAGTCGATATCGTCGCTCACGGCCAGGCGGTTGGTCATCCTTTCCCCGGCAATAGGGGCTGCTTGGATCTGCGGACCGCGAGACCAATCATGGGAAGCAGCATGCGGAGAAGAGCAAGCTCCGTCGCGAGTGCGAAGAACAGAACATCGATTAATGGTGAAACTACTGCTCCTGGAGTGAGTATTGGATGCCAGCCGCAAGAACGTCATCACACCACACAAACTGATTTCACCAATCAGGCCGGACATGAAAAGGGGTTGATGGGTAGGTATATGTCGGATGTAGCCGCAGGAGTGAGGGGATGCCGTGGGAACTCCCTGGATCGACAGAGACGTTATGAAGCAGCGGGATGCCATATTAGGCAACGGAAGCATCGCATTGGGAGCATTCCATCTTCTGGCATGGGTTGATCCTGCGCCTATCATTGTTCTCTCTCTACTTGGCAGAGTGGGAGAGATTCGATGAGCAAACTCCCTCGGTTACATTGTACCCTTTCATCGCCTCCCCCAACTTCGGGTTGAGCTATCAGTCAGCCCTTTCCCAAATCTGCAGTAAACCGCTCAAGGCCAGAGGAGTTATCTTGCCGGAATCTGAGGGCCGAATGGGGGTTGGCTGACAGGAAAGGTTTCCCCATTTTCAAGACACGCACACGGCCCCGAATACGAAAGAAAGGCAGACGTTTCTAGCACCGAGAAACCGAGGATTCCGAGGCTTGTGTAGGCAGACGCGGTATTTTCACTTTCCTTGGGAGACTCCCCGCAGGCGGACAGGAGTGATAGGGGCAGCGATCCTTCGCGAACAGTAGGCACACGTGGCCCATAACAAGAAGTTCATCCTACAGCAAGGGAAGAAGAAAGAAGAGTGACGCATACCGCCGGCTTGGCAGTGCGCAGAGGACGAAGGGACGGCGCCATTTTTTCTTTCTTTCTCATTTCGACGGCCAGTGGCTTAGCACCAGGTTCGTCATCGTCCCTAATCTGGGAGGGGTTTAGCAGCAAAAGTGAGAAACGAAATATCATAAGATGTTGTAGCACCTCGGAGTGACCGCAAAGCCGAATCCGGTCTCCGGAGACAACCGAGCATCTATCTCACCACCCTATCTTCAGACATATCATGAGGGGGATGTCATATGGTGGGGGACATCAAAGCACTATGTAAGCAGCGACATGGCGGCTGGCAACCTTTCGATCCAGCCTCGATCAACCTCGGGGACCAAAATTTCCGATTAACTGACTGGATGAGGAGAAGCCAATGGCAGACGGACATCCGTTGACTACTGGGGAATTATGCCCAATAAGAGAATTGGCGCATGCGGAAGATCGGATTTGTATGTGTTTGCCACATATTATCCCCAACTACAACCCTGGAGGTTTGGAGGGGAGGGAAGAATGCAAGTTTTTGCCAAAGCATCCGACCGGCGTGGGGGAAGGTAACCATGACCAGGCGCTGAATAGCAAGCAGCCCAGGTTACTATTCCGTGAGGCATAGATGAAGGAAATATCCCGAGTGTGCTTTCTTCAGCGACTCGGGGCTGCATCTGCGAATGACGTGACGCCAGCTGGCGAAAAAACCACGGAGCAATTAACGAACCCGAGAGCCTCCAACCTCAAAATGAAGACGCTATAAGCGCGTTGCGATTGTCCTTCCAAATATCGCAAGACCTTTCTAGGACCAATCGAAAAGCATTGGGTTCCATTGCGCTTGCCCCCTTTTGCTGCTTGACCACCCATCGAGGTAGAGACGTGGACGATAAGCGCACTTCATCCGCATCTGACACTTGTTCAAGGTTGCGATAGGTGAAGAATGCTATCCACATATTTCGCAAGAGGAGCCCGTCGATCGGGTATGAAGACAAACCCACGATCTGCAGGTTGATATTCATAGTCGCCTTTCAGGCACTCCTCAAATGCCTCTCAACCGCGGTCGTGCAGGGAGAGGCTGATGGAGGCTGATGGCATGTAACTCCTAGGTCACCACTGCAGGCAGGCCGGAATTGTAAAAAGACAGTTGATTTGCTAAACAATGTCAGCCGGGCTTCTCCCACGCGGCGCTAGATGCATCGGAACCCGGCCCAGCAAAAGGAACGGCAAGGTATCTGCGTCTTCCTGTCTGTCCCGGTTCGGCAGGTTGCATGTGGGGTACGTCCTTGTTAAACGGGGGTGAAGAACGGGGGTGAAGTGCTCCCCATTTGCTGCTCAGTCAGGCCCAGTCTCGGCC
Source organism: Phialemonium atrogriseum (assembly GCF_030411735.1). Classification (NCBI taxonomy): domain Eukaryota; kingdom Fungi; phylum Ascomycota; class Sordariomycetes; order Cephalothecales; family Cephalothecaceae; genus Phialemonium; species Phialemonium atrogriseum. The sequence goes on from NW_026848147.1 coordinate 160,787, forward strand.
TCCTGTATCCTTGAATTGACCAGATAGAGGTGATGAGATAGACGAGAACCTTCGATTCGGGGAGTTTGTGGTAAGATTTTCGTGGCCAAGCTGGTCGTTGCTAACATCACCTGAGATGGCCCCCGGCCACTGACCTGTCTCGGACAGATGGCAGAATACTTCAAAGTCTCGCTGACCAAAATCCCATTGGGGAGGATGAGTTGGCCAAGAGCGGCCCCATTAGCTGCAATTGACACTTAATTTGGGCCTTGGAAAATTCGACCCAACTCCCGTAGCCTTTAACCTGTGATTATGAGGTAGAGGATACACCTTCGACCAATGCGCTTGGACAGGGCCCACGACTTTGGCCAGGAACTGCTGCAACTGAGACATTGTGGAGGGGGTTCCCCACGGCGGCACCAGGCCTGCCTTCCTAGATGTGCTCGGCAAGCGATGTCGGCGCCAACTCGTTTGGAATTTTGGGAGAGAACGGGGCGACGATGCGTTCATCTACCTGAGCTTCACGGAGAGCCAACCATTGATAGGGATATTGCATGGCAGCCCTGGCAACAGGCGACGCAGAGGCCAGTTCCAGCCCACGTGCAAGTGCCAGAGGGGGAATCTTGAGGCCCGACATGCCAACGAATGGGAGGCTGACACAAGTCAGCGAGAGTTATGGTCCGATGCGGAGCGACCTGCAAAGCCAGGGGTTGGTTTGCAGCGGGCACATCGATGCTCGCTTGCAAACATGGGTAAAAAACGGTCTTGCTGGCAATTAGGTTCTGATGCTGCATCAGTTGGGATAGGAATTGATGATGACCTGGCAGCGGGAGGGTCGACCCGGGCGCGGGAGCTAATTCCGTCCATCAATGAATGAACTAACGCCTGGTGGGCAAAGCGCAACTTGGTCCAAGCAAGTGTGGACCTGTTTTGTATGTACGTACGGATAGGTACAATACAAGAGCGATTGCCAGATCTGAATACGGCATCTTAGAGCAATTGGCGAGCTTTAGCTTAAGTTGAAGACGTCAGAGTAATGCCTCTTGAGGGAGGATCGGATGCCATGATCGGACAATAAGTGGGTCAAGCTTGGCCTCGCGTGCTTCCTCGCGGCGCAGTTGCTGCGGGGATTCGCGATGCGGCCTATTGGCCCGGCCGGGCGGTACCTTATTGGGTTGGGGGTTCGGCGAATCGCAAGGCCGGTGCATCGCCGGCATTGACCAGTTGTGTGGGAGAGCAAACTGGACTCGTGTTACCAGAAGAGGCTTATTCCCCACGATCGCTGGCGACCAATAACTTTTGGAAGGCGAGCAAAGCCTCAGAAAACGGTTCGTGTTCCAAGACGTTTGATGGTGTAGTTGGGCACCGACTTTGAGAGAAACGGCTAGACGATTCAGTTCGCAGAAGATGAATGCCACGTTTACATACCATAGAGAGGCAGGTAGTTCGACCTCTCTGGAACAGGCTATTTTCCTGCAGATATGATCATCTTGCCTGGACAAAAGCTGGGGTGGAAGGTAGTTGCAAATCACGAAGAGTCATACCCGCCTCGGGGGCTGCGTCAGCTGAGTCGCAGCAGGATTTAGGTACCTATCTAAGTTATTCAACTTTGAAGTATTGAGGAATAGCAGGCGGCTGGCTGGGGCTGACTGCTCACGTCATGCCCTGCATTTCTCACAAGCAGAGGGCGATCCAGGTAGAAAAAGGAAAGGCATACTCGTCTACATCCAACATTAGCTGAGAATGAGACGATGAGTTCGACCATCGAGAGAAGGTTCCAAGATGCGTCTGGGAAAAACCGGAATATTCAAGATCTGAGGAAGCAAGTTGCCGAACGGAATGAATGGCCAGGCACCTGGATCCCGGTTTCCGTTCTAGCGGGATTTGGCAACAGCTCACTGGGATTTCCCAGTGGGGTGCTTTTTTCGCTCATGGCGTCTGACCATCCATGCTCACCACGGGCTTGGAGTGCGAAAATTCATGGATGTTGTACTCGGTACTGTACCTTAGGTACCTTTGTACACATGTACTTCTCTCAACACCAATGGAATCGACTTCGGTCGATCGCAACTGCCTCGCCTAATCGCCAGATACGTTACTCCAGGCCATCCCGGTCGCTTACCACCCCCCAAAGTGTACCTTAAAACAGCTTTCAGGCCAATCCCCATTGAGAGTTCTCCAGGATGGGCGTGTTGCCATCCAACGAAAATACTTCGCTCTGCTTAGCCATCCCCAGCAAGGCGAACCCCGGTGCACTTTCCAAATGCTCGGCCTCGACATCGTTTCTCTCCCTCCTCTGCCGCCTTCCGTTCTCCATGTCGTCCCATGCTTGTCCCATGCCTCACCCATGCCTCAGGCCCTAGTGCTTCCGTCGGCTGCCATATAACGTGTCTCTACTCGCGCTCATGCACATGCCTCCCGTCTCCAGATGATACCCTTGATCATCGACCAATGCGCAAACCTTTGACTGCTCGCCTCCACTTAAACGCTCGCCACCACGACTCAACCCCCATACACATCCCACTCACTCCATCTCCAACTCAGACCCTCAACGCTCCTGACACGCCGTCAAAGCAATCTGCCGCTTAATGCCCAAGCCCAACACACCCTCCTCAACCTGCCTGCCTCTCCTCCAACGATCACCACGAGCTCCAGTCCCTGACTAGCTCGAATGCAACCACCCACTCAACCTCGAATCGAACCTGTCGAGCGCATAACTCTAAGCCAGCTATAAGAACCCTCTCATTCCCTCACCCCGCATCGAAGCTTAGGCCACCAGCAACACCATCTGCCCCTCTCAACTCTCATCTAAGCCCAGACAACTCCCCTCCAGGCGACCTCAATATGCCTGCATTGACAAGAAGACCAAGCACGAGCCAGGCCTCCAGCCACGATTCTCACAGCCGGAGGAGCAATGACTCGTACGAGGCACATTCTACCACTCCGACTTCCATCTACACCTCCCCACGGCCATCAGATGCCAAGGCCCTGTCATCCTCAAGCAGCAGTGGAAGCTACACTTCGAGCACAAGCAAGCCCAGGCACCAGCGGTCGTATGGCAACTACCAAGAAGACATAAGCCCTGGTACATCTCTGTATCCGCGGTCATCGGTTGACACGTACGCTTCCACCACAGCTTCGGAGGAGGACCTAAAAGCTTTGGAACTCGACGCTACGGACGGCCCGATGGACTATGAGTACAGCAATATTCCTCCGCTGCCCATTTACCGTCGAGAAGTCATCGAACCCAACGTCCGCCCTTCCACACCGCCCGAGTTTGCGAAGCTGTTCCCATCCCTCAACAGATTCTCCATCCGCCACGATGAGCTGACCTCCGACGGCAACATGAACTTGCGCATAGACACTGTCGTGACTGGCCGGAGACGAACCGCCATCCAGCTCTTCCATCTGCGCATGTATGACCTGGCAAAGCGGGAGTTTTCGCTGCGACGCTACTGCCGTGACTCCGGCCGCGAGGTGTGTAACTCGAAGCGCAAGTACATTGAGCCCACAGCCCCAAAGCCGGCAAATGAGAGCGAGGGCGGTCGTCCGACTCTACAACGATCAGTGACGAGTGCCATAAAGACGTTGAGCGGTGGAGGTGGGAAACCCGGCTTTGGCAGGAGGAACTCGGGCGGTTCCATCTTTGGCCCTCGTTCACCACTCAGCAACACCAGCGTGAGGCCAGGAACCAGCAACAGCCATACCTCTTGTGATGGCGATGACGAGTACTTTGGAAATTCCACTTCGCGTTTGTCACTGACGAACAACCGACTCGGGCCCAAGGCGAAACCGCAGCGACCAATGCCCACCAACACCATCAAGCTCGAGTTCAGTAACTATGCCCGCGTCGATATCCACCGCCGCGGAAGCAGCAAGAACAAGCGATATGAGTTTGAGTGGTGGGGCCATGGCTACGCCTGGAAACGGTCTGTCGACAAGCAGCTTGGTTTGGTGTCGTTCCACCTCGTGCGTGACGCCAACGCCAACACCCCTGTCGCCCATATTGTGCCGGAGACAAGGTCGCCAAGTCAGGTGCTCGCCGATGAAAGCGCCGGTGGCTGGCTCCCTCCATGTTTCATGTGGTTCGCCGATGAGTCAATCCTCGATGCTATGACTGATGTTGCAGAGTAAGTACTTCTTCGCCCTTGTGACCACCCAAACGACTTCACCTCTTATTTCGGATGCTGATGTAGCCTCTGCAGTGTCATCATGGCAACCGGCCTCATGGCTCTGGTCGATAACTGTATCAAGGAGCGGTGGCAGACCAAGAAGATCCATCGCATCCCGGTGCCGTTGACCTCCAAGACAGTTGATGTTGCTCCCAAGGCGTTTATGCAGCACGTCTTTGGCCGCCGCAACTCGAACGAGGGGCATTATCACACGAATCCGCCCAGTGCTCTGCGCTTTATGTATCCCGTATCGGCCTACTAGAGACTGCAAACTCGACTTCTCTTATGACAGAGTGCCCTTTGATCGCCATTTCAAGGCGAGATGGGAGAAAAAGATCCAACCAACTTGGTCTATTTACGGAAAAGCTTGCCTGGAAGAGTCCAGGCGTCCTAGACTCCAGTCTTTCAGATACAGAAAGCGAAAAGCTGATCGTCTCGCTCCCCGGCTACGGACGCGTCGATTTTTGTTCCATATTGATCCTCATTTGGCTTCAAGCTGTTATACCTACTTTCGTGTCTCCATCTTCATCCTCGTCGCCACTGACGATTTTACTCACATATATCTATTCATGATATGTTTCATTTTTTGTCTTTTGTATGCTCTCGAGCTAATAGCATATTCGGGTTATTTATTGGGACTGGGACTGGGGTTTGGGGATGGATGGCACTGGCTAAGCATGGACATTCGGGAACTACATCATCATCATCATGGGAGATATGGAACACAGGACCGGAATGATTTATCTTTATTGGTGCATTGCGGGATGCGGAAGCATTGTACTGGCGATCGGGTATTTTTTGGGATGCTTGCGAATTGGGGGGAACCGGGGGTTTAACGAACACACTGGCATGTTGTACTACGACCTTACCTTTCTCCGCCAGGGTATCTTTTCTCTGTCCCATATCTGACATGGTAAATAAAATAAATAAAAAGCGATCCCGCTCTGATTTGAGATTTGAACATAAATGCACTTTTCATACCCTCGGAACGAACGCAACTGCTTGCTGGCCTTCGACTGAGGAGGAGTGAACGGAAACAGATGGGAGGCACATCTCTCAAACACAACGTTGTGCAAGGAGAAGCATCTCGACGCAGCCGTCCCGCGCTCAACCCCTCTCCTGTCTGTCCCACCCCCGATGTTTCCGAAGGTTCATCGTCCCCCTCTCTGCACGACCCGTTTCCCCACGGGAGGGTCTTGCCGTGAGTGGTCACGGCGGCCCGCTTGTGTAAATGGAACATGTTGTGGAATGTGGAATGCGACTTGCGGGGGGCGGGCGGGCAAGGAGACTATGGGGGAGGATAGGAACAGATTGTTGGAACGAGTCATTGCTTCTTTCTATCGAGACGTGACATCTATTATAGGGTACTCTATGGTGACGAGCTGGTTTGTATGGAAACCAAACGCGAAAAAAGGATTACTGAAAACAGTACACAGACATACAGGCCGGCAGGCAGGTAGGAAGGCCCGCCACCAAATTAACTCGCACTCTTTCTTGTGCGGGCAGTTTGACTCCTCGGGTTTAAAAAAACAGCCCACGCAGAAAAAGGAAAAAAAAGGGGGCGGAGCTCCCCGTTACACGATTAGCTCTTCCTTCCCCCCCAGGCCGGGAACCATCCTAACTATGGTCCACGCCATTGACGCCGTTGACACCGTTGACGCCGTTCACGAGATGCTCCCCATTGACGCCCTCGGACCCGTCCACGCTGCTGACCTCGCCGGTCCCATTAGCCAGGCCGCCGTCGCCGTTGGCCACGCCGCCGTCGCGCTGGTACTGGTCCCAGTTGGCCAGGACGTGGCCGATGCGGGGCGAGTTGGTGAGGCGGTAAACGTCCTCGAAGTACTCCCTCGTCAGCGCGAAGGGCTTGGCCGTGACGTTGGGGATGTACTTGCCGACCAGCTTGGCCGGGTCGATGGTCGTCTTGTTGATCTTCTTGAGCAGGAAGCTGCGGAAGGGCTTGACGCCCGACCGCAGGAAGGTCGAGTGGAAGGGCACGTCGATGCCGCGCAGCGGGATCGTCGCGAAGCCCCGCTCCAGCTCCAGCGGCGTCGGCTTGGTGTCCGTCTGGGCCGCGCAGCCCCGGATGATCTCCACGAGGTGCTCCTTCACCTCCTCGACGGTGAGGCTGGCCTTCATCTGCTCAATGTCGATCTTCTGCACCTTGAGGAAGTTGGTGACGCCTGTGAGGGTGTCGAGCGCGCGGAGGTCGCCGGCGCAGACGTACTGCATGTTGGCGATGTTGAAGTTGACGATCTCGAGCAGCCAGCCCGTTGTCTCGGCGATGTTGCCGACCACGAACCGGAGGGCCTCCTCGTTGAACGTCTTGGAGATGCGGCTAGGGTTGACGGCGCACATGCTGTAGTTGGAGCGCCCGGATGCGTCGCGCTCGACGGCCACCTGCATGGTCAGGCCGCGGTAGAAGACGACCGACACCAGCGACTCGATGGGCATGACGTCGGCCAGGGCTGCGAGCGCCGAGTACTCGCCGAGCGAATGGCCGGCAAAGGTGCTGTCCCGGGGGACAAGGCCCTTCGACTTCATGTCCTCGAAGCTGGCCTTCTCCATTAGCGTGAGAGCCGGCTGGGTGAACTGGGTGGCCGAGAGCAGGCCGGTTGGCGAGCGGTAAGTGTACGAGGTGGTGGTCTCGTTGATGTCCTTGAAAATGCGCTCCGACTTGATGGAGCCGTCGGCGGCAACGGTCTCGAAGGTCATGGCCATGTAATTCTGCCGGATGGCCTTGCCGCGGGGGCCGCCAAAGTGGATAGTAAGTTCCTTGGGGTTGTTCTTGACAATGTTGGTGATAGCAAAGCCTGTTCAAGAGTTAGCGGATTGCGGGGAGGCATGCTGTTATGACACACGACTGTGGACTTACCATAGGTATCCATGAGATACTTGTCTGCGCGATCCCACACTTCCTGGGCAACGGGGCTGCTGCCGTACAGCTCCATACCCATGCCCTGCTCCTGGGAGCCTTGACCAGTGAAGATATAGGCGGTGATGGGCTGCTCGATCTCTGCCTCGCCCTGGAGGACCGTTTCCTGCGTCTCCTTGTTGCTTGCCTCGACCTTGATGATCTTCCGGCCGGCAACCATGCCGACGTGCTGGAGCTTGACTTGGATGTCGTCATTGGGCAGAACCATGCCGACAAGTGATGCGTGGAAGCTACGGACACGACCAATGTTGTTCTCGGCGGCCCACGTCTCCACCAAGCTTCGAACAGCAGCGCTCGAATACATGCCGTGTGTGATTGTACCGGGCAGGGCAGCATAGCCTGCGAACACGCGGGAGACGTGGATAGGATTGAAGTCGCCCGATACGCGAGCATAAGTCTCGTTGGAGGCGGGCGCACGAAGGAGGAGGGGGGTCTTGCCGCTGAGAGGGATGGGGTTCTCAAAGTTGACGGGCTGTGCGATAGGAGTGCCGTACCGTTCGAGGTAGTCAATGACCGGGTTTCCGTGAGACTCTCCAGCCTCGTAGGTAACGCTGGCAACCTGGATCACCTCCTTGGTGGGAAGTTCCAGGAGGACCTGGCCTTGGGTCTCGACGCTGCTGAAGACGGTCCTGTTCTTGAAACGGACCAGGCTCTGCAGCTTGAAAGTCAGAGTCTGACCGAGCAGCTCCATTCCCAGGTTTGGCTGCTGGTCGAGGCAGAACCATTGCCTCGACAGGAGAACAGCAACGTCCTTGGAGGTGGCCAGATGCACCTGCATAGGCGTCTCCATCTTTCTCTGGAATGTGTTCTCGTAGTCGGTGTACACGCCACGGTAGAGGAACTGAGATGTGACCTCCATAACCGCCTCGCCATCACGCATGATCGTTCCGCAAACCTCAACCATCTTTCCGGATTCTTGGTTGATGACGGCGTTGATCTGTGCCGTGGTGGAAACCTCATCTCCCTTCTTCAAAGGCTCGGCGCCGGGCATCATGCGGAACTCGTTGGACAGATGAACAAGCTTCAGCAGGTCGCCGTCGATGGTCCGAGGGAAAATGGGCTTCGTGATGGCTTTCCATCCCACGACAATGGCGAAGTCCATTGGGGCATACATGACCTTGCCAGGGCGGTCAACGAATGCTTCGCCAGTATTTCCGACAGCATGGACGAATTCATTGATGGCTTCACTGGTAATAGTGGTCTTTCCTCCGTCGAACTTGCCGGCGAGAGGGGCATCCAGATCAAGGGGCTCATCGCCGAACCAGGCACGCCAGTAGAACTCTTTGATAGAATCATTCCGACCATCCATGATCTCGTGAATCGGCGCATAGCCGGCTTCCGGGTTGTACTTGAAGCGGAGGGGCAGAGGAACTGGCTTCCCGAGTGCTGTGCTGTCCTTGATCAGGTTCACCACAATTTCATCCTTGCCCACGAGCTTCGCCTCGATAACATCGACGTATTGGTTGTGTCGCGGCTGCTCCCTCACAATAATGACGGTATTGGCGGGATCATTCGGGTTCTGAATCTCAACAAAGAGACCGCGAGAAGGTGCAAAGATCCGCTTCATCGGGTTCGTCTGGTATTTTTGCCCTTGGACCAGGACGTCCGACATCAGCAGCGCATACCGCCAATTCCTGTTCGGTCCTGCCAAGAGCGACAACCACGACTCGACCGATGGGAGCTGGATGGCAGGAGACGAGGCAAGGCGGTAACTGTTCTTGTTCTCATCGTAAGACACAGTGAGGCCTTCGACATCATCCATGGGGATCTCGGGGTCACTGAGCCGGCCACCAAAGTACTCAACCGTGGGGATTGATGACTCCTGTCCAGAGTAGAAATCCCGGGCAAGGCCGGCAATGTGGGCATCATGAATGGCATCGAGAATGTCCTTGATGGGCTCGTCGACGACGGTCGAATACTTGGCCGCCATGGGTCCCTGGAGGATACATGTCCTGCCGACATCCTGGTCGATGACAGCCTCGAGATCTTCCGACTGCCAGAGGGAGTCCTTCTTGAAGAAGAACTCGAAGTTCTCATCTAGAGCAGGAATGAATGTCACAGGCTTCTGACCGGGGCGCTGGCAGAGGAGCAAGAAATGCTGGACATCCTGTGCGTTGATGATCTGGTTCTCCGCCTCAGGGTAGTGGGCCAAGATGCGCTCGACTGCCGAGTATGGCTCGTCGAGGTCAGCATAACTCTGGAGAAGGGATGGCTGGTTGGAGGCGGCCGTGAATCGCTCTTCCACCCGGTGAATAAAGTCTCCGGTGAGCTTGATGTAGGAAGGATCGATCCATCGAGACTCATGCTTGACATAGAGCAGGTCGGTCATCCTCCGCACGACCTCGCCGTACGTCATATCCTCGAGATCCACAGCCTGGCCGGCCTTGTTGCGCCCGAACCATACTTTCTGGAAGTCGTCGTTCAACTTCTTGATGATATAATCCCGGCTCTTCTTAAGCTCGGCCACCCGCTTCTCCTTGGGCAGGCTGAAGATCTTCTGGTCCATTTCGGCCCAGAACAGCACACCGCGGGTAGCAAGCTTGTGAATAGGCTCGCCCATTTCGGACCTGACAGTGATGACACCACCAGCCGGTCCCTTGTAGGTCTTCTCCCATTCGGAGTCGTCGAGACCCTCTGCCTCGACAATGGCCTTCTTGGCATTCTTGCTGGTGTGAGCCTCTTTGGCCACCATCATCCTGCTGCCAAACAGGCACCCGTCGAAGGGCATGGGAGGGTAGCCGTATTTGGTCGACCATTCACCCGTGATATACGGGTACGTGTCTGTGGCACCACCGAAGCCGCTTCCGGCCACAAGGATGATGTTCTCCTGTCGTCGGATACGACCGTACATGGCTAGGATTGGCGAGTGGAAGTCCTCAAACGAGTGATGACCACCACCACGACCACCGGTCCATTGGAGTATGACAGGGAATGTCGGGTTGGCTTTGGCAATGTTGATGACGGCTTGGATCGCTTCGCCGGAGCCAGGCTTGAAGGAGATGTGCTTCAGACCCAGGGTCTCGATGTATTCTTGAGCCACCTCGATAGACGGGACGCCGGCGCCGATGGTGAGGCCTTCGATGGGGACACCCTCGGCCCTCAACCGCCCGATCAGGGGGATCTGCCATCCCATGGCACGGGGGTTGACGTAGATCAGGTTGACAGAGATACCGCGGCCAGCAGGGATGGCTTTCTCGATCTTCTCGAGGGCAGCAGTCATGGTCTTGGCGTTGTAATAACCACCTCCGGCCAACTCGACGTGATAGCCAGCGTTCATGGTCGCAGCGACGAAGTCCCAGGGAACGGTCGCTGGAGTCATACCGGCAACCACTATTGGCGGGACTCCCAGCAGCCTGCTCATCTTTGTGTCCACATAGGTCCGTCCGCTGGCGGTCTTGACCAACCTCGGGCCATACTCCTTGACCCAGTCGATGGCATACTTGACCGCATGCTCCTCATCACGGTCGAAAAGCTCCGGCTTGTAGCCGACCTCGGTGACCGTCCCGTTCACTGTTCCGGCCAAGATCACTCGGACGCCCGTACCATCCTTGTTACGGCTGGTAAGTATTCCCAATCCGGAGATGCCGCCTGGGCCAAAGTCCAGCACGTGAGTGGCTCCAGGGAACACTGTGGCCTTCTCCCAGTGCACGGTGTCGCGGGTGATGAGCCGCACCAAGGTCGGGACGACATTGCCCTTGACCTCTTCTCTGAGGTCCTTGCCGGTATTGGTATCAAACACCGGGATCCCCAGACTCCGGGAATCGATGTGGATGTCCTTGACGTCCTCGTCGATCTGGACGGTAGCCTCGGCGAGGTATTTGCTGTGGAAAGGTGCTGTGATGGGCAGGAATCGGTTGACAAAACGGATTTTCCGCTCGGTAAAGGGGATTCTGGTCTGATCGAGACCCGTGGCCGCCTTGAGCTTCCGGAGCTGGAGGTTAAGACCATATAATGACATGGGAGGGCCGGTCACAACCAAGTTGCGTGGGCTGTTGATAAGGGAGATGGCGATGTGGCGGTCTGAAGGGAGGTACTGGTTCGTCTTGTCAATGTGCTTCTGAACTTCTGCTTGAGGAAGGTCCCGAATGCTAAGCATTGGCGTGGGGGTGCCCTCTCCATTGTCGATCGAATCCTGAAGCATCGTCGGAGTCATCGATGTGCGAGGGAACGTTTGCTGGCTGCGAGCGCCAATCCAGAAGAGGATCGTCAACGCCGACCTGGAAATCTCCGCATATGTGTCCCAAGAATCTGCTGCCGCGGTTACTGTCGCAAGCACGATTCCCTGAGAATGGCCGGTGGCGCCACTGATCCTGTCTCTCAGGATACCAGGGTGCAAGCCAAGTGATTTGCAGGTTACTTGGTAATGGGCGAGCTGAACCAGGCCGATCAAGGGGAAGCTGACCGGCGCCGAGACAAGATAGTCCACATCGGGAGTCGCATCAGGGCTTTGCAGCCAGGACATGACGTCCAAGCCCTTGGCGTAGAGCTTTTCAGCACTCGGGTGATTGGCGAGATTCTGGAGGAGGTCGGCGGCGTTAGAAATTAGGTCCCCAACAAAGGAGGGATACGTGTTGTAGAGCTCTCGCAGCTCCTCGAAGTATTCCTCGATGTTTCCCTGGCCTCCAAAGATATTGTAGATCTTGGCCGAGCCATCCTCGGCGGCGCGGAACAAGGCCGATTCGTGGGGCTTCATGGCACGGTTTGAGACTGAACGGGCAGCATAGTAGCTTCGGATGACCTCGAGCTTCTTCGCGTCGATTCCCGGGAGACTGGCTGCCAAGGTATGGACGTCGTTGCCTCTGAGGAAGGCTCGCTCAAACTCGTTAAGAATAAGCTTAAGCACCTCCTCGTATGAGCCCTGAGCATCGTCCTCGCCCTCGTCGACCTCATGGGCTACGAATCCCAGGTATCTGGCGACAAGCTCGGGAATGGATGAGGGCTCGTCATCCTGGGCAAGCTCGTCGGTTGGGGCGGGCAAGCTCGTGCTGAAGCGCTCTTTGAGCTGTGAGGCATGGAAGTGGAGGCCGGTAGGGATCAAGAACGACGTTTCGAGAGAGCCGTGGGAAATTGTGAGAGGCCGGAGCGAAGCCGAGGATCTAGGCGTAGAAACGCCCGTCTGAGGGCCAGTCCCGGAGCCGTACATATTTAAGGGGGTATTGTCCAAGAGAATACTGGCAGCTGGAGCAATAGTTAGCAATTGTGTTCCCTACCCTCAAATCCCCAACGTAGTGCTTGCTTACCAGAGCGACAATCGACCCTCGAGACTCAATCAAGAGCAGGAATCTGTAAGAATCGGCTCTAAGCTGCTAATTAGGGGTGTAGAGGGAGGAAGAGAGGGAGGTTCGGGGCAGGAGCTGTTCCAAGTGCCAGGTATCAAGCAAAGAGAGTCGCGGCGTGTGCCTTCTATCGTAGATGTTTAGTTTATTAGGCTGGCAAGGGTTGTTGGAAACAGACTCGCGTTGTGAAAGAGCGAAGCTCAAAAGTTCTTCTATCCTCTCTCTTGGGGTTTGCTCTTGATTGGTAGCTCGAAAACTGCCCAACAGTAAAATTACCTGGCGGACCCCTAGCGGACGAACGGTACTTTTCCCGATTGTCTCGCCAATTTTTTTTTAGTTCTTGTTGGGGCAAGGTCGAGGCCAACCGCCACGCGCGTCTCCCTGTCTGTGGCGACCCTGGCTTGGCAGGCCTTATGCAGCCGCTTACTGTGCAGTATGCACACCTCAGTCCAGGTCCGCTTCTGCAAAACGTGGCATCTCATTGGCTGGATACAGAGGTTTCTGGATGGTGGGGTGAGGTACCAATACTTTACGGGGAATTGGAGGGATTTAGCGTGCAGAAGTCTCTTCGGCATCCCAGGCGGATTCCCTCTGTCAATGTCAACGGGATAGTTACGGATTAGTAACGTAGGTAATGCAAGTTTAAGAATGTGCACCACGGAGCAAGCAATGGCCTCTCCGCAGTCCCTTTGAGGCTTGAAGACGGTCAGCAGAAGGCTTAAGGATGACCGTGACAGGTCTCCAACGCAGGCATCATCAAAGTCCAGGTTGCATGAGGCTTCATGTTGAACGATAAGATAAGGACCATATTCTGGCAGGAGTACGCGACGCGATGTGACATGCATGGCGTATTTGAACCGTTGCCACCCGCAGGAACTGGTGTGCTTTTTCTCGGGACCAGCAGTAAACCCTGAGATTGATATCGTTCCAATACCTACCCATCGCCTTGAAGTCATGGATACAAGGGTTTAAGTCCAGAATTGAATTTACGTCGGGAGAACGGAACACTGGACAGTCCCGTCTCTAACAGGGGACGACCTAATGGTGTTCACTGCCACGGCGGGATGTTGGGAGCCACGCGAGTTATTGTCATAGTTCTTCGGATAACCCTCCCAACGGTGCCCACAACGACGGGATCCAACGCAGAGGCTCCATGCTGCTGAACGTGTATTCAGCAGATGATAAACGTCATGTGTACTGATAGGAACTCCCCATGTACCTGAACAGTTATATGGGGGAAATACCTACCACGCCACCTATCCTATTTCGGCTAGTGCATTATGTTTGGTTGAGAAGCAAGGCGCGGCTTCGGCAAGGGTCAAGCTTGCGTGGAGCGACTGGCGGCCCCAAATTTCCAATTCAACAGTTGCGAATGACCTTTTTTTTCTTGCTGGTTGGCCCCCTTCACAGACACGACAACTTTAATCAACATCTCGGTCAAACAGGTGTTCGCCATCTGTTGAACGCTCCTTCATAGACACATCGGCTTCTTCCCGGACCTTCACTGCTCAATAATACACTTCCTCCCTTCCGTCCGGCGGTGTCTTGTCATTCATCCCCTTCTCGTCACGGTGTTTTCCCCCCCTTACCATCTACAATTATTTTCAACCATCCCTTCGACCTACCCTTCGATTTCGAGAGTTGGCACCTAACATCCCATGCCAACCATTGCCACTACTAATTAGACGATACCCGGCATTCTCCTCCTCCATATCATTTCCCCTGAACAGTGGTCGGTTGAACAACATCGACACCATGCGTCCCGAAGTCGAGCAGGAGCTTGCACACACGCTCCTCGTTGAGCTTCTCGCCTACCAATTCGCCTCACCGGTAAGATGGATCGAAACGCAAGATGTCTTCCTCGCCGAGAAGACAGCCGAGCGTATCGTCGAGATCGGTCCGGCCGACACTCTTGGCGTAATGGCAAAGAGAACACTTGCCTCGAAGTACGAAGCATACGACGCCGCGAAGTCCGTCCAACGACAGATTCTCTGCTACAACAAGGACGCAAAGGAGATCTACTACGATGTAGATCCGGTAGAGGACGAGCCAGAGCCCGCGGCTGCACCGGCTGCTAGCTCACCTGCCGCCCCTTCAGCCCAGGCTGGTGCTCCGGCGGCTGCCCCTCCCCCGAGTGCAGGCCCCGCTACCCAGGTCCCCGATGCTCCAGTCCCGGCCGTGGATATTGTCCGATCCCTCATCGCGCAGAAGCTGAAGAAGCCACTGCTTGAGGTCCCTTTGAGCAAGGCGATCAAGGACTTGGTTGGAGGTGAGTTGTGGTCAGGGCAGGACCTAGCATTGTCACGGAAGAAACTGACCACAATGTTCGATAGGCAAATCGACGTTACAGAACGAGATTCTTGGTGATCTCGGAAAGGAGTTCGGATCGACTCCTGAGAAGCCCGAAGACATCCCGCTTGACGAACTGGGTGCCTCGATGCAGGCCACCTTCGACGGCAACCTTGGCAAAACATCCCAGGGTCTAATCGCCCGCCTCATCTCCTCCAAGATGCCCGGAGGCTTCAACATCACAACTGCTCGGAAATACCTCGAGACACGATGGGGCCTGGCATCTGGCCGGCAGGATGGTGTTCTGCTGCTTGGCATAACGATGGAGCCGCCTGCTCGCCTTGGGTCCGAGAGTGACGCCAAGGCGTTCTTGGACGACGTCTCGCAGAAGTATGCCGTCAATGCCGGCATCAGTCTTTCCACTGCTGCGGCGGCTGGGCCGGCTGCTGGTGCCAGTGGCGGGATGATGATGGATCCGGCTGCCATTGACGCACTGACGAAGGATCAGAGAGCCCTGTTCAAGCAGCAGCTCGAGCTCTTGGCCAGGTATCTCAAGATGGACCTGCGTGCTGGAGACAAGGCCTTCCAGGCGTCCCAGGACTCGTCAAAGGTCCTCCAGTCGCAACTCGATCTCTGGATGGCCGAGCATGGTGATTTCTATGCTTCCGGCATCGAGCCAGTCTTCAGTCCTCTCAAAGCCCGTGTCTACGACTCGTCCTGGAACTGGGCAAGACAGGATGCACTCACCATGTATTTCGATATCATCTTCGGAAGGCTCCGGGCCGTTGATCGAGAGATCGTCAGCCAGTGCATCCGCATCATGAACCGGTCCAACCCGACTCTGCTGGAGTTTATGCAGTATCATATCGACAACTGCCCGACTGAGCGAGGCGAGACCTACAAGCTTGCCAAGGAACTCGGTGTTCAGCTAATTGAGAACTGCCGCGACGTTCTCGATATTCCTCCCGTCTACAAGGACGTCGCCGTCCCTACCGGCCCGCGGACGACGGTGGACGCGCGGGGCAATTTGAGCTACGAAGAAGTGCCCCGTGTCAGTTGCCGAAAGTTGGAGCATTATGTCCAGCAGATGGCAGAGGGCGGTAAGATCTCGGAATACGGCAATCGCACCAAGGTCCAGAATGATCTGTCCCGCATTTACAAGCTCATCAAGCAGCAACACAAGCTCTCCAAGACTTCTCACCTCGAGATCAAGAGCTTGTACGGCGAGGTCCTCCGGTCACTGGCCATGAACGAGAGCCAGATCCTCCCCAAGGACAACGGCAAGGCCAACGGCGTCGCGAAGAAGAATGGCCCCAAGACCAATGGCCACTCTAAGGGCAAGATCGAGACCATTCCCTTCCTTCACCTCCGGCGCAAGACGCGGCATGGCTGGGACTACAGCAAGAAGCTCACCGGCGTGTACTTGGACTGCTTGGAGCAGGCAGCGAGGGCCGGCATGACTTACACTGGCAAGTACGTCCTGATGACGGGTGCTGGTGCCGGGTCGATTGGTGCCGATGTCCTCCAAGGCCTCATCTCCGGTGGCGCCAACGTGGTGGTAACTACCAGCCGCTTTTCTCGGGAGGTTACCGAGTACTACCAGTCCATGTACGCGAGATACGGCTCTCGTGGGTCACAGCTCGTTGTCGTGCCCTTCAACCAGGGCAGCAAGCAGGATGTCGAGGCTCTCATCGACTACATCTACGACCCCAAGGCAGGCCTCGGATGGGATCTCGACTACATCGTGCCCTTCGCCGCCATCTCGGAAAATGGCCGCCAGATCGATGGTATCGACTCGAAGTCGGAGCTCGCCCATCGTATCATGCTCACCAACCTTCTCCGCCTCTTGGGCTGTGTTAAGACTCAGAAGTCCTCGCGCGGCTTCGAGACCCGTCCTGCACAGGTCATCCTGCCCCTTTCTCCCAACCACGGCACATTCGGCAACGACGGTCTTTACTCCGAGTCGAAGCTTGCGCTGGAGACCCTGTTCAACAGATGGCATGCCGAGGACTGGGCACAGTATTTGACCATCTGCGGCGCCATCATCGGCTGGACTCGAGGCACTGGTCTCATGTCTGGCAACAACGTTGTTGCCGAAGGCGTCGAGAGCCTTGGGGTTCGCACCTTCTCCCAGCAAGAGATGGCCTTCAACCTGTTGGGACTCATGTCTCCGACCATCGTGGATCTCTGTCAGAATGAGCCCGTCTTCGCCGATCTCAACGGCGGCCTGCAATTCCTTCCCAACTTGAATGAGACCATGACCAAGATTCGCAAGGACATTATGGAGACCAGCGACATCCGCAGAGCGATCAGCAAGGAGGCGGCCATTGACAACACCATTGTCAACGGCAAGCAATCCGAGGCCCTCTACCAGAAGAAGGTCGTTGAGCCTAGGGCCAACATCAAGTTTGAGTTCCCGAATCTACCCGATTGGAAGTCTGATGTCGCTCCGCTCAATGAGAGCCTCAAGGGAATGGTCGACCTTGAAAAGGTGATCGTCGTCACGGGCTTCGCCGAGGTTGGACCTTGGGGTAACTCCCGGACACGGTGGGAGATGGAGGCCAACGGCGAGTTCTCCATCGAAGGTTGCGTGGAGATGGCCTGGATCATGGGTCTGATCAAGAACCACAATGGCCCCATCAAAGGCAAGCAGTACTCTGGCTGGGTTGATGCCAAGACTGGCGAGCCAGTCGACGACAAGGATGTCAAGCCGAAGTATGAGAAGTACGTACTCGAGCATTCGGGCATCCGCTTGATCGAGCCAGAGCTGTTCGAGGGCTACGATCCCAACAAGAAGCAGCTGCTGCACGAGGTCGTCATTGAGGAGGACCTTGACCCCTTCGAGGCATCCAAGGAGACCGCCGAGGAGTTCAAGCGCGAACACGGTGACAAGGTTGAGATTTTTGAGATCCCGGAGAGCGGACAGTACACTGTTCGCCTAAAGAAGGGAGCGGCCCTCTGGATTCCCAAGGCCCTTCGCTTCGACCGCCTCGTGGCTGGTCAGATCCCTACGGGCTGGGACGCCAAGAGATACGGCATCCCCGAAGACATCATCTCTCAAGTTGACCCTGTGGCCCTCTTTGTTCTGGTCTCGACTGTCGAAGCACTCCTGTCGGCCGGTATCACGGATCCTTACGAATTCTACAAGTATGTCCACGTCTCCGAGGTTGGCAACTGTGTCGGTTCCGGAATGGGTGGTGCCGCCGCTCTTCGCGGGATGCATCGTGACCGCTTCCTAGACAAGCCTCTCCAGAACGATATCCTCCAGGAATCATTCATCAATACCATGAGCGCCTGGGTGAACATGCTCCTCATCTCGTCCTCTGGCCCCATCAAGACACCGGTCGGCGCTTGCGCTACTGCTGTCGAGTCTGTCGACATCGGCTATGAGACGATCATGGAGGGCAAGGCGCGGATCTGCTTCGTCGGTGGTTTCGATGACTTTGGCGAGGAGGGCTCGTATGAGTTCGCCAACATGAAGGCAACCAGCAATGCCGTCGACGAATTTGCGCACGGCCGCACACCAAAGGAGATGTCGCGCCCTACCACGACGACCCGGAACGGCTTCATGGAGTCCCAGGGCTGCGGTATCCAAGTCATCATGACGGCCAAGCTCGCGTTGGAGATGGGCGTGCCAATCTACAGCATTCTTGCCCTCACAACCACCGCGTCCGACAAGATTGGACGATCGGTTCCCGCCCCCGGCCAAGGTGTTCTCACCACTGCGCGGGAGCATGCTAGCAAGTTCCCCTCGCCTCTTCTTGATATCAAGTACCGCCGCCGCCAAATCGAGCTCCGCAAGAGGCAGGTCAATCAGTGGAAGGAGTCGGAGCTTGAATTCCTCTCAGACGAAGTCGAAGCCATGAGGGCCCAAGGAGCCAAGTTCGATGAGAAGGAGTACATGACCGACCGCGCGCACCACATTGAGAAGGAAGCTGCTCGGCAGGTGAAGGATGTCCTTCGTAGCCTTGGCAATAACTTCTGGAAGAACGACCCGTCCATTGCTCCTCTGCGTGGTGCTTTGGCGACCTGGGGCCTAACGATTGACGATCTCGGCGTCGCTTCTTTCCACGGAACATCCACCAAGGCCAACGACAAGAACGAGTCGTCGGTTGTCTGCCAACAGCTGGCCCACCTTGGGCGGCAGAAGGGCAACGCCGTCCTCGGCATTTTCCAGAAATACCTCACCGGTCACCCCAAGGGTGCTGCCGGTGCTTGGATGATGAACGGCTGCTTGCAGGTGCTCAACACCGGCCTCGTGCCTGGCAACCGCAACGCCGACAATGTCGATAAGGTGATGGAGCAGTTCGACTACATCGTCTATCCCAGCCGCAGCATCCAGACGGACGGCATCAAGGCATTCTCTGTCACGTCCTTCGGCTTCGGCCAGAAGGGTGCCCAGGCCATTGGCGTTCACCCGAAGTACTTGTACGCGACTCTGGACGAGGCGTCGTACAATGCGTACTGCGCCAAGGTCGAGTCCCGCCAGAAGAAGGCATACCGGTTCTTCCACAACGGCATGATCAACAACACCCTCTTCGTCGCCAAGACGCACGCGCCATACACTGATGAGCAGCTCAGCTCCGTCCTCCTCAACCCCGACGCCCGCGTTGTTGCAGACAAGAAGACGGCCGAGCTCACGTACCCGTCAAACTTTATGAAGTTGTCCGAGAAGAGCAACTCGTCCACTGCGACAAAGTCAACCATCCAGATGGTCGAGCAGTTGGCGCAGAAAATGGAGTCGAAGAACAACAAGGTCGGCGTCGATGTCGAGGACATTGCCTCGATCAATATCGACAATGAGACATTCGTGGAGCGCAACTTCACGGATCGGGAGATTGAGTATTGCCAGCAGGCGGCCAGCCCGCGGAGCTCGTTCGCTGGCCGCTGGAGTGCGAAGGAGGCCGTGTTCAAGTCGCTGGGCGTCGCAAGCAAGGGAGCAGGCGCGCCGCTGAAGGACATTGAGGTTCTCAGCGATGAGAAGGGTGCCCCCAAGGTTACTGTAAGCTTTTCCTCCCGTTTTCCGGGTTTCCGTGCGACTCGTTGCTAATACTCATGTTACAGCTTCACGGTGATGCTGCGGCCGCGGCCAAGCTGGTTGGGTTGAAGGAGATCAATGTCTCCATCTCTCACTCTGACAGCCAGGCTATTGCTATCGCAGTGGCTTCCTTCTAAGCAAGCTGGAAGCTCTTCAGGCCTTACACGTTCCTTTTCCCCATTTTATTGTTTGTACATCACCGTGTATATAAATACGGGTCCGCTAGGATTGGAAGGGTCCCTCTTTGTAATTCGAACGTGCCGCAGTTTTAGATAGAGAGTGGCCGCCACAGTAGAAGTAGAGATATCTTTCTGAGAACACGGAATACTTGTCGTTTACTGTTCTTCAAACTCGCGTCTCCGTACGTATGAAATCCAAGCATCCCCGTGTAGCACCTGCCGAAACTCCGTCCTCCCAGCAAACAGTCGGTAAGCGGGTAGGACGGGAGCGGGAGTCATGGACAGCGTGCCACATGCAGCAAGCTGTTCAACGGGGGTCTCCGCGGCGGACCGCCCGGATCCCGCCGCCTCCGCTACAGTGCTTCAATGGCAAATCACACGGAGTGTTAACTATGTACCGAGGTACTTCATGGCCTCTATCAGTCGTAGATAACGTCCACCCATACTGCCAGGCCAACCACTGATTGCGTCCAAGCAGAGAGCTGATCAGAATTGTTATCAAGGGCCTCCAGAACAGAACCGGGTCGCACTGCAACCTACGCAGTGACTGACGGGCTCAAAAAATGGCCGGCCAAAACCAAATCTTTCTCGGCACCTTCATCCACAGTAAGGCGCTGGATGAGCTCGAGTATTTTCACGAGACGGCAGTGCTCGTTGACAAGGAGGGCAAAATTGTTCGCATAGAGCGCGGTTATGATTTGGAGAAGGCCAGGGAGAACTTGTTCCCCGGCCTGGGCTGGTCGTCCGAGGATGTAGCTGTTCACGTTTGCAGGGATGGGCAGTTCTTCTTCCCCGGCTTTGTAGGTAGGTGACTCTAGTTGGGCCACTGGAGGCCGTGGCCGCTTACTCCTTATCCCTGGGGCACGAATGTGTCTGAGTTGATGTTCCCAACCCAGCGTCGGGCCTCCTTCAGGCTGCTGCGCCTCTGGTTCTTTCCCAGAGCCGTGACACGCCGACAGCTAACAAATCCCCCCCCCCCCAGACACCCACCTGCATGCTTCGCAGTATCCAAACGTCGGCATCTTCGGCAAGTCGACGCTCCTGGACTGGCTGATCACATACACGTTCCCGCTCGAGGCGTCGCTCTCGGACCCGGCCAAGGCGCGCAGCGTGTACACGCGGTGCATCCGCAAGACGCTGTCGCACGGGACGACGTGCGCGGCGTACTACGCGACCATCGACGTGGCGGGCACGAACCTCCTGGCGGACCTGTGCCTGGCGGCGGGCCAGCGCGCCCTGGTCGGCCGCGTGTGCATGGACCGCCTCAGCCCGGACTGGTACCGCGACGCCGACGCGGCCGGGGCGGTGGCGGCGGCGCGCGCCAGCATCGAGCACATCCGACGGCGGGACCCGTCGGGGACCCTCGTGCGGCCCGTCATCACGCCGCGGTTCGCGCCGGCCTGCTCCGAGGAGCTGCTCCGGGAGCTGGGCCGCCTCGCCGCGGAGACGGATCTGCCGGTGCAGACGCACATCTCGGAGACGGAGGCGGAGGTCGCGCTGGTGGGGCAGCTGTTCCCGGACGGCGGGTCGTACGCACAGGTGTACGACGGCTTCGGGCTGCTGACGCGGCGCACCATCCTCGCGCACGCGGTGCACCTGACCGACGACGAGGCGCGCCTCGTGGCGGCGCGCGGCGCGAAGGTCAGCCACTGCCCGTGCAGCAACAGCGCGATCACGTCGGGCGAGGCGCGCGTCCGCCGCCTGCTGGACCTCGGGGTGGCGTGCGGGCTCGGCACCGACGTCAGCGGCGGGTACAGCGCGTCGGTGCTGGAGGCGGCGAGGCTGGCCAGCCTGGTGAGCAGGCACGTGGCCATGGGGGGCGACGAGCGGGCCAAGCTGAGCGTCGAGGAGGTGCTGTTCCTCGCGACCAGGGGCGGCGCCGAGGTGGTCGGCCTGGAGGGGACGGTCGGCGCGTTCGAGGTCGGGATGGAGTGGGATGCGCAGCTGGTCGGGCTGGCGAGGGTCGACGCCGCGGGCGAGGTTGGGGACGAGGACGACGGGAATGTCGACGTGTTTGGGTGGGAGAAGTGGGACGAGAAGGTGGCGAAGTGGCTGTTTAACGGCGACGATAGGAACACGAAGAAAGTCTGGGTTAGGGGGCGGCTGGTTCATGAGAGGAAGTAAAGGTGCCCTTCATTCTTCCTTGGCCACCTTTAGACGGCTGGTGTGGCAGGCTGGAGTTGACAAGATAGATCGAGTTGGGCTTCACGGAGAGATGTTGCGTTCCATAGAGCAGAGGCATAGAGACAGAGCTCAGGCAGGTGTCCTTTGGGGTCTTGCTATCTAATCATGGAATTTCAGGGATATCGTTCCATATGACCGTCAAAGGCGAGGAGCAGCGAGGACGGCTCAACCACAAGTCCACCACATGTGTGCTCCTAGGATCTGACACTCGCCCCTCCCCCTCAGCTTCCATTATTTGTGATAGATCTAACTAAGATCTGAAAAGCGACCCTAATTGGGGCTGTGGGTAGGTAAATCAGCAATATTTTGGTAGACTTGTGATATCGTCTCTATTCTGTCACCGACCACAACCATGTGGTTCCTAGCTCTCCCCCAGCCACCCCGCAGCACAGCTCCCGATCATAGCTCTCGTCGGATAGGACTGGGATTATCGTTATGTTTTAAAAAGAATGGCATATCTATTATTGCTATTATTGGAATGCAGCCACTACTAGTTCTGGGGCTGAATTTGAAAAGGAGTCTGCTGGTGTCCCACGTTCTTGGCCAAGCAGCTCCGGCAATCGGTTACACTAGTGTACATAGAAGTACAGCCACACAGCATGGGCCAATGTGCCATCGATGGGAAATGAGGCACAGCCACGACGCCACAGAAGTGGTTCCCCGCCCGTGATAACAAGGGACTTCGGAATCATCATCGCCATCTCTTCCTCGGTGTGTCAAAATGGGCAAACGTTCAGTGCTCTATTTCGGGGATTCTCATTCGTGCATCCCATGGACCTTCAGCACCGTGGCTGTTGACCCCCATGGCTCGAATTTCTCCCCCCCCCTTTTCTGCGCAGCACAGCACCATGTCGATCGAGGTGCTTCACGCGTTGGAAGACGGGACAGCAAATCGCTTGCATGTTTACTAGCGTATTTCTCGCTTCAGCTCTCCTTTCCTAGCCACATGTCTGGCGAATGGGAAGGCGCGAAAATTCCATCAAGTGATGAACTCGCAGGGCTGGCCGCATTAAGCCTTGGGCTCAACCATCGACAACCCAGCATTCAAGCCATGGCGGCCTCAGCCCTTGGCAATGGCGCTGGTTGGCAACACTTTTGTGGCCATGGGTTGGCCATTCGCATTCCAGGGATCAAGTGATAAAAGGCCAGCCGTTTCCCCTTGGTGAATGAGAGAAGTTCGTGGCAACCCTGTCAATCCTAACTTTTCCCAGTCATCTTGCTTCGCTTCTCAGACTTCAGACTTCAGACTTCCTACGAAGATACTACCACTGCCTTGATCAAAGATGTCTTCAGCAAGGGGATTGCTAGCAACGGGAGTGCCTCCCGCCCCCGTCTGGCTCCTTTACATCAAGTATGCCATTCTTGGACTTGCGGTCGTCGTCCTGGCTCTTTCCGCCTACGCCTGCTCCTTCTTCGGTGGAGGCGCCGCCGGATTCTTGATCTTCATTGTAAGTGCGACACAAGGAATCGCGCCTCTAGCTACGAGGAGTGCGGCCTTGGGGAACCATGGCTAACAATCTCCTTCTCCGCAGGCCATCAAGACGATAATTATTTACGGCGGCGCCATCGCTCTCGAGATCTACGCGCCTCAGTACTACTTCCGTATTGGCCTCCTCATCGCGTATTGTCTGGGTGTCATCTTCTGGCTCAGCGCTTGGGCTTGGGCCGCGTCCACCGCTGCCTTCTGGCTCTCCTGGGCCGTCTACAGCCATGGCACAGGCGGGGCCTTGGCTGGCTGCGCTGCTCTCGGCGCTGTCGCTTGGTAAGTTATCCCACCAATCTTTGCCCTATTCAGCCTCCACAATCCGGTACGACGAGTGGCTGACATGTATCCCCCTCCTAGGATCCTGTCGATCGTCAACTTGGTCTTCTTCATCAAGGCCTGCCTCGCCGACGCGCCTCCTGCTACCGGCGCTCACCAGGCCGAGCTTGGCCAAGTGAAGCAGGACCCCATTTCGACCCCGTCCCCGGCCCCGGCTGCGGCCGCGACCGAATACCCTACCGGCCAGTACCCTCAGGCCGAGTATGCCCAGCCTAACCCGTACCCTGCCGAGCAGCAGTACCCAGTTCAACCAACCCAGCCAGCTCAGCATTATCCCGCTCAGCAGTAAACAGAGTGGCGCAGATTCCCCCGTCAATGGCCACTTGGTTGCTTCCACCACCTTTCTGATTTATAATTGATCTTGGGTCGCCTTTCATCTTCTCTTTTCTTTTCTTGTCTTTGGGTCAGGGGTTTGGTGGTCAAGTGTACGGGAAGAGCAAGCTGCTCACAATCTAAGATACCAATTTTCCTTGAGAACTACATGCACATACATACCTTGATATGCCTTAATACAGGGTATTTCTTTCAAATCTGTTGCCATTTCTGCAAGTACCTTTGAGCAATGAAGCCCCGACTTGGCGGCTTCGCTTCGCCTCCAGGCAGCCTGCTATCTGAAATGCTGAGCCAGCAATTCCCCACCCCTGCCGACCAAGACGAGTCGATATGGCCGGCCATCGTGTGTGTGCGGCGATTATATTCATTGATCAGTCATGCATTTGCACCTACTTTTCTGACAAGCTTTCTGTTAGGGTGGGGGATAAGGACGATCGCCCTTCTCAATGACGCCCTCTGGCAGCAGCTATTTCCCGTACAGACAACTGAGCCTTGCGCAATAACAAGGTGTGTTCATTACGAGCCATCCGATGGCTAGATGAATCTACCTTATGCTTCAAGAATGACACTGTTGAGGTGATCTACTATTCCAATGGCCTTACCTCCTGCGTGGCTTTGAGTGAAGACATTGCAACGAAGGTTTTCGACAAGGCAGGTAACAATGGGCCATCATTGAGTATTAATGAATCTTGACTTGCTATTCCCTAATCATTTCAACAGAGTAGGGTCACCGACTACTTGCAGACGACGAGGTGAGTCTACAATTTCTAGGTAGCAGCCTTCCATGGTGTTGCCTTTCAAGTGCATCACCACGACGCTTGCAATCCATAGCTTGCGATCTCATAGGCTAGCGCGCCCTTCTTCTGATCTCTGAAGTATCTGTGAAGGGCTGTCTGTCTGTTAATGGGGTGTGCTAGTGCCGGTTATCTCTGTGAGCAAGTTGTATCAGGTAGAGTATCACGATGATTCATCCAAGACAATCATTCAGAGCCACTTTCAAGTGGGGGCGCTCTGCTGTTCTGCGTAAACCTAGGAGGGACTCTCAGATATAAATACCTGCCTCTCCCCCTGCCTAGGTATGTTTCTCTTTTTTCCTCCAGGCTCAACCAGCTCTCGAGCCAGGCATTTAGGCCTGGCGGGCTGCCTGGGGATGTGAGCCCTGCCACTGCATCCTCAAGTGTTTCTACTTATACGCGCCTCTGCGCACCTGCTGGCTTCTTTTCCTTTGTCTTTCTAGTCTTCCCTTATTTCGCTAAGTTCTTAGCTATGGTTTCCGACCCCAAATGCTAGCTAAAAGAGCTGCCCTACCGCTCCCCAAGGCGTCGTCAATGTCAACAAAGCAACTGAGAACCTCTGCGCCTTTCTCTAGTTCGGCAATTTCCAGCACTTGGGATCCTGCTATTGTTTTGTCTTGGTTTCAACCAACCACCTCCCGATAGCCAGACGAACTGAGCAGCAGCAGCATGATTGCCAGGAACCTAACGCATGTGCTGTGCTTACAAGCCAGATACTCTCTCAACAGAGCTTGAGGGACTGCAAACCTCTGTCGACGACCTGTCAAGGGCTTTGCTAACTCAACATGCGAAATCAAGGCCGACATCTGGCAGGCAGGACCTACCTAGACTACGCAACCCCCTCCTGACCGACGACATGCTCGAAGCTGCCGGCCGCGCCGGCGCTCACAACACTTGCGAAATTGCAGCGAGAACAATGGACTACGCGCGATGCCCAACAATCATCGGCTCAGCGGGTGGACCCGGCATGCGCAAGCTGGCCACTGCTGTGTCGCTGTACCCTCGACGAGATACTCTGCCTGCGCGTTCTGTTCTGCAGGCCCGCGTCGAGACTGACCTGTGAAGAGGACCTTGAGTACCGTGCGGGACTTTCCTAGGGACTGACGACTAATCTCCCGCCCCGAAGCTGCGACTGCGCCGCGACCGCTTCGGTTCGCCCCCGCGTGATCAGCTGCCCTCGAGAGGCACTGGTACGCTGGGCGAGGTTGTGGATATGCGCTACGATGTTTGAAGAAGTATGCCCACATTGGAGTCCCTGCAAGACAGACATATGTCTTGAGCGTGGGGCATCTATGGGTGTGGCATTTTTGCTGGGTTAACTGTGGATGTGGAAACTTCACCATGGTGTTATTACGACTTTCGCATCAGACAAACCGGATATTGGCAAGCGGCATATCACGATCAAGTCGACAATTACAAAAGCAAGAAAGATTTACAAAAGCAAGTGAGTTATTTCAACCCTATCTGTCTCTCCATTAGGAGACCTGCTGACGAATAACTCCCCGACCAGTTCTCGTGAAATGCCGCCTTGATGTTTGCTGCGCAACTCCTGGGTATCATGGGAAAAGCACGCCCGTTTTACCCCTGGAACTCCCGAGCAAACGAGCAAACAAACCAATTAATTGCGAAAGGGAGAAGAGAAACTCCCGCCAAGAAAACCAAAGTGAAGTAACGCCGTCCACGACCCAGCCATCCACACCTATTTGGATGCCCACGCATTTCAATCCCTGGTTGAAGACCTTCCTTGAGAAGAAGAAAAAACCAGACAGTTATCTGCCTATTCCATGTCCGTGTCCTCTTCGTCGTTCGCGGCGGCTGCTCCCTCGCGCTGGTCCTCCTCGTCGTCCCCCGACAGGCTCTTCCTCACATGCGGGGGCAGGGCGGCCCGGATCTCGTCGCCGCGCTGGAGCACCGCCGCGATCTCGTCATGGAACTCCCGAGTGCAGATAGCGACAAGGTCTTCGCTGCGGACATACTCCTTTAAACATCGGCGCATGTCCGCGACCTCGTCCGCGTAGTGCCCCTCGAGGGGGTGCTGGCCATGCGGAGGCGTCCCGAGCGGGCTCGCGGCCCAGGAGCCGTCGCGGGCCGGGAGGGACGCCGACAGGCCCCGGACGTCCCGCTCGTACGCCAGGTCCCTCCACATGTCGGCCTCGGCGCGCGCGCGCGCGACCTCGCCGCGCAGGCGCAGGATCTCGTCGCCGAGCGACACCGCCGTGGCCATCTTGCGGATCCGCGCCCGCTTCGCCGACTGGTTGTTGCGGCGCCGCTCGTTGTCCTTGCGCTCCGCCGCCACGCGCGTGTTGTGCGCCCGCGCGCTCGCCAGCTCCGCCGCCGTCATCGTGTCCAGGAGCGGGATCAGCGGCTGCGTCGCCGTGAACGGCCGCGCCGGCGTCTGGCGCTCCTTGCGCCGCGCCCGCATCATCACCGCCGACTTGGCCGGCGTCCCCTGCGCCGCCGCCGCCTGCGCCCTCTCCCTCCCCTTCCCCTTACTACTGCTCCCCGCGCTCTTCGCTTTCCCCTTGCCCTTTCTCGTGGATGGTCCGGCATCTTCTTCGGCCTCCTCGCTCCCGGCCCCAGACAGCATGGGCGACGACGGCGCCGCTCCCCCGACAGCAGCCGCGGAGGAGGGGCCCGGGGAGAAATATGGCACCGTGCTCGGCCCGGCAACAGCGGAGGGGTCGGGGACGAAATACGACCCCGTGCTCGGTCCGGCTGCCGTGTTTGGGAGCACGTGCCCGCCCGGCAGGCCCCGGCTCGACGGGTTCTGCATCGCGTAGCCCGCGTACTGGGCGGGGGTCCCCATCGGCATTCCGAAATTGCGAGGATCCATCCCCATCGGCATATGGGCCGGCATGGGGCTGCCGCTTTGTCGATGCTGGTCGCCGGCCGGGGGGAAGGGGGAGCCGTGGTTGTGGTATGGATTCATGGTGGCTGCGTGCTTGCTGGAAATGAGATGTTAGTTTACTGTTGTGCAAAAACGAAGAGAGAAAATCAATAAAAAAT
Organism: Phialemonium atrogriseum; assembly: GCF_030411735.1. Taxonomy (NCBI): domain Eukaryota; kingdom Fungi; phylum Ascomycota; class Sordariomycetes; order Cephalothecales; family Cephalothecaceae; genus Phialemonium; species Phialemonium atrogriseum. The sequence continues at coordinate 188,791 of NW_026848147.1, forward strand.
ATAAAACATGGCCCCTCGTGGCTAGGTGCTTGACAAGGTTGAGGAGGTCGGGTTGTCGCTGTCCTGGGGCCTCCGCCACGGCCATGGGCTCGTCGGCTGGGGACATTTTGGCGGATAGCTTACCTTGCTAAATAGCCGAGTATCAAATAAGATCCCGTTACTCTATGGTATCCGTTTCCAACGTCTACAGGCGATTAGCATAACTCCAACCGTTGGAACGACTCCCCATGCGTCACCACTTACACTCCTGAAGGTATTGATGCCAAGTGACTTCTTAGTTGCGCTGCTGGAGCTGTGCTGAGCTCTGTATTGTTCTGGTCCTTTTGATACTGCTGAGAGTGTGGCTGTTTGAGGCTGAGCTTGTCCAAACTGTGCGAGTCTTGTAGAGAATGCTAGTGCTGTGTTGAGGAGAGGCACAGCTTTCCTTTGAAATGCCCTGGCATTTATATTTTTCAGAAGGCCCTTCTTGTAGCACAGCCCCTTGTTTTCAAGAGACGCTCTCAGTGATTTCAGACACAGTCAAGGTGTCAGTAAGGATGTAACTGTTGTATGAGCTAGTAGAATAGGGGGATTCAGAGCCAGCAAGAGGTCGGACGATGGTCGAATGTGGCCCAATGCAAACGATATCAAGCGGCAGTTCTCGAGTAAGTCCCCTCCTGTTGAATGATCGCTCCTTGTCCGAACCAACAGCTTTGTGAATATGTGCCCTTTCAGGAGGTGGGTATACGAGTCAGGGTAGCACGCTTGCTAGTCGGAAGCGAATGTATGGTTGATTCGCTGTGTGAGTAGTGACTCTGGCCTGGGAGGACTCCGCTAGGGCTCGACGTGTGGCTAACAGCCTAGAGACAGTAAATCAGTTCCTCCCCTTAGGCCAGCCTGGCCCTGACCATGCCAGTCATGCAGTGCCAGTCATGTAGTCGTGGTGAATGCTTACCTGCTCTTATTCTCTTACTGTCTCACTGGTCTGTGCAAGACTTGACACTTGCATTCCCTGGCTCCAGGCCAGTGTTCTCAAGCAAAATCAGGCCAGGGGAAGCGAACAATGTGTCGCCGTCACAAAGGAAGCCACGACGGTGAATAAAGCCTAAGGCAAATAAGGAACCTTTCCCTGTGGGGAATGCCTGGGCAAGCGATGTTCGCCGTGAAGATCTAAAGAAGGAGATCTTCCACAGAATAAGGCGGTGAGCGCGGCGAGTCGGCGGACGGCGGATGGCGGATGGCGATATTATCCCAAGAGGAGCCTGAGGGCAGCACTTTTCCTTCAGGAATGCAAGGGTAAATGCAGTTGAAAATATTCGCCGTGCAAAAAAAGGGGGAGAAGCTATCGGCGAGATTCACGTAGTAAAAAAATCCCCTTGAAGTTTGTAGCGAGAGAGGTTTGGTGAGAAAAAAGTTGCGTCGGGGAAGAGGTTGCGGCGAGAAAGAGGCTGGGCAAGACAGAAATTCGTGGGGAGACAGATCTGCCCTACTGGCAGGCAGGGCGCTAGGGAGATATGGGAAGCAATATTTTCTACGTGAGGATGAGGTGAAAGAGATGTCGCCAGGAGACTGAGATTTTGCTGACACATTGAAATTTGCCTGTCGAGGCCTGTGGATGCGTGGCGGAGACGAGGTTTGTCGTGAGGTCTGGGAAGATTTTCTAAACCCGATCCTGTCTCATTCTGCCAGTGAATCACTGCGCCGTCGCCAGCGCTTACCCCTTAAGGACTGGACTAATGTATTGGTATTGGAATGCAGCAAGACTCTGAAGTGGTCGAACTTAGGATTTGCTGGAAATATACTGCTAAGCTGGCCAAGACGTAAATACCCTCAGTGGCAGAGAAATAGGCACGGAAGATGAGGCAGCAATGGCACAAGTGGAGAGACAGACATCAACTTCTCTAATCAATGATGCAATCAAATATTGGAAGTCCAAAACATAGTGTCTGAAGACATGATTACCCAGCGACCTTAAGCATCTGGACACACTTCCTGAGCTAGACGTACTGGGGAATACCTCAGGGGGCTATTATCTGCATGTTGAGAAAAGACAGAGGCCTGGACTCTGCCCCAGAACGGAATCAACAGATCACTAGAGTAATCTCATTTTAGGTTAATCAGTCAATAGGCAGCAATAGTGTGGTGTTATTCTCATATATCAGAAGGTGGTGGTGATGATGGCGATACTTGACCGACTGCACCTCACAGTTCGGGAAATAAGGAAGGCCTCACATAAATACCCAGGCAGAGGCCATCCCTTTTACCAATTTTTAGTATGCATGTTGTTTTGAAACCCTAAAAGATAAGGCCATATTCTTACCGAGGATTAGCAGCTGGATTACGGCAGGAACCACTAGGCCCCTGACTTCATCGTTGCATGGTCCATGAAGGCATACCTGAGGCATCCGACGCTGGATATGACTCCTTCATCTCCTGGAAGCCTATCACTGCTCTACAAGCACCGTATTCTACAAAATTGAGAGATACCTAGCGTTGTGTTGGTGGTAAAGCTGAAGGTGAGGTTGCGGGTTTCAAGGGTCGAGGTTAGGAAAGGAACCAGATCCGATCCGAGTAGCTCAGATAAGATTAGATTAGATTAGATCGATCTGTCAACCGAATGGCTCCAGTGAGATAACCTGCATTAGCGAGCTCCACTTGACCTGACGACAGACACCCCGTCTACACATTCTTTCTTCTCATCGTTGTTCTATCAGTATTCCTTGTAGTTAAATTAAACGGCGTTGAAAGGCAAAATGTAGGCAATTTGGCAGGAAGGGCACCTCGGCGTGTTTGGGCATCTTGGAGGTGACAGCTTATACACACAATTATACCTATACATGTGCATCCAAAAAAGAGAATCTCCTGATAAATACAACTTCTAGTGCCTCTCAGGTTGACGGGCGCTCTATCTCCCCAAATGAGAGAACAGATGGTGCCTTATTTACTCATGGTAAGGTCGGAGTTGATGCGACGCGGAAAATCTAGCTGATAAGGAAGTGCAAGCCTCGTCTCATACGATAACACAACACATCCGTCCTTTAGTTGTTTCCACCAAGATTCTCCAACGTTGTTGCGACTAGGTCAGTGACGATTTCCTGCAGCTGACCATCTCTCATCCAGACCACAACATCTCTGCCAGGTCTTGCATGCTCGGATAAAACACTGAGTTTATGAGCAACAATAATGACAGTGTGGCCCATACCAGTGAACTCCTGGTCGATGACTCGGTGTATGGTCGATTCCGTAGCAGGATCAAGGGCAGAAGTGACCTCATCCAAGAGAACCACAGGCAGCGCTCCCGCATCCCGGAGCACGCCGGCTCTGACCATAGCCCGGCACAGCGCAAAGAGCTGGCACTGCCCTACCGAGAGCTCCCGAAAAGAGGAGACCTCCCCATAGAGTATCGGATTCCCGCCAACGGTCTCCGCGCCCGCCCATCCCTGCCCCGCGGCGCCCCCCCGGGCAAAGTGCGGCCAGAGCCCCGTTGCCACGAGGGCGCCAACGACGGCGTCGTCCGACGCCGAGGAATCCGGGTCCAGGTTGAAGCGCAGGGTCTCGTTCGGCAGGAGCAGGGCATCCTGGGCCACGGTCACGAAGCAGCGCCGGCGGAGCAGATCTCGGGGGACTCGGCCGAGATCGACGCCGTCGACCTCGATGGTGCCCGAATGCGGCTCCAGCATTCGCAGGAGGGCTAGGAGCAGCGAGGTCTTGCCGCTATTAGGGCGCGGTGAGCTCGCTATTGCGGTGCCGTGTGCAGAGGGGAACTCTTACCTGCCTGTGCGCCCGCAGAGAATGATCTTTTGGCCTGCATTGATGCGCAAGCTCACGTCTCGTAAGGCGGTAGAATTGGTGCTTGATGTCCCGATTGTTAGCCGACCAGTCTGTTATTATCATTATTGCGTTGAGGTCTTGGATCGGTGCAGTGCCTTACCGATATGACGCAGTGAAACTCTTGAATTCGATCTGTCCCCTTGAAGGCCAGCTGCTGGGAGGCTCAAGATCCTCGTCGGCACTGATCTCGGACTGAGTATTCTTCTCGAGAACCCTGAGGCGGGAAACGGCGCCGAGGGAAACCTCCAGCGTGGTCCATGACTCCACCAGCCGCAGCAGCGTCGTGTTCGCTACGAGCATGATGTTGAGAGCAAGTCCCACCTGGCCACCGCTGATATAGTCTCGCAGAGCGACGGCGATCGCGATGACGCCCGTCGCGATGGCCGCAGCTATGAGGTCTAGGACAATGTTGAGCCACCTCTGGAGAGAAAGCAGAAGGAACTCGGGGCGCTGGGAGTCCTCGAGGCGAGTAATGTTTTCTTCCACGACCTCTCTGCGCCAGCCAAACGAGCGCATCGTCTCGAGGCCATCGACCTGGTGGGACTCAGTGAGTAATTACCTATTAGGGATCGGCAAGGATGGTACTGACTGATTCCAAAAAGCTTGAGAAGACTGCGGCGCGGGACTCCAGCTCGAGGAACCGAAGCTGTCGGGACGTCCTGAGGTAGACCTTCTGGATGACGTAGACCAAGGCGATGCAGGCTGGAAGGGATAATGCGAGCCATTTCTGAGCCGTGAACAAAAGAATGGCCTGCATGAAGAGCTTGAAGATTTCTGGCACCAGTAGTTGATTAATTACCATTTGGTAACTGGGCCGTTGGAAGAGACTCCGCTACTCACGGGTTCCCATATTTGCCAATGCTGATGGCAGCTGCTTGTCGATAAGCTGCATGTCTTGACTAAATCTAATGAACGGAAATTGTCAATTTAGAGCCCCAACTCGCAATTCCCTACGCGGGGAGCCTGACCGATTCAAGATCGAGCCAATGTCGGTTGTGGAGAAGAAGGATAAGGGTGCGCTTCAAATGCGTCAGCCAACGTATTGAACTAGTTTTGAAGAGACTGTTTGCCAACCTGGCCACAATATTTAGGAGGTGTTGATGGAGCCGCATCCCAGATTGTGGTGCGAGTCGGATGACCGTTGACCTGGGAAGTAATAAGTCTCAGTAATAAACCCTGCACCCTGCTGGGCTACTTGGATATATATTAGTGACCAGCTACTTACCACATGATGCCATTCGTCGACGTCCATGATATAAGCGAGAGAAGTAGGAAGCCGCAAATGTACCAGAAGACGGCGTCATTGCCACTCGACTCGGTCCACAGCCGAAGCCAGTATTGCGGGATGGTTATGAAGAGAGAGTAAGAGGCAGTACATCCAAAAACGAGGAGAAGATTGATCCAGCCGACAAAGCGGAAATAGTATTCTGCATGGAAGCTTGAAGTTAGCTTGACCCATTCGCTTCTAAGGGGAGAATATTGACTACCTACCGTAGAGAGCAAGGTCTCCGGTCTTCCTGGAAAGATCAACTTCAGCTTCGTCCCTTCCTCGAACCTGAGCGTGGAGTTTATCCAGGCCCGGTGACAGTGTGGTGTCTTTTTTGCTGCCATGGTGACTGTCTGAGACGAATTTTGCGATTGTAGCAGCTTTTACTTTGATATCTTCCCAGCTGCCTTGGTCTCTGACCCCATGGTTGCCGAGGATGACGATATGGTCAGCAGTTGGAAAGTAGTTGGCTATGTCCGTGTAAGTTTTCGGCCTTATTCGAGCTGGAAGCGATCAAGTATAGAAAGGCACCTTACTCGAGTTGCTAACAAGCACGACGGTTGATTTCAGTTTCCGAAATAGCCCCGTGGGCCCGAACAAGTTGTCACATACTTTGGCCTCGGTTTCACCGTCCAGCGCGCTGAAGCTGTCATCGAGCAGGACTATGGTGCATCTTGAAAATAAGGCACGCGCGAGCGCCTGTTTGAGCTATTAGCTTGATCATCATCATCATCATCGCAAACGGAGTGCCATCCTTACCACCCGCTGCCTCTGTCCTCCAGACAGGTTGAGCCCCCTACTCCCAACCTGAGTCTCATCCCCGTCTGGAAGTGAATTCAAGTCATGTGCGAGACAACATGCATCGACAACCTCACGATACCATCGGGAATCAACTTGGTCAGTGGGGCCATGTATTACCTCTCTGATACTGCCATCGGGGAGCCAGGGGGTTTGAGCGCAATACGCTATCCGCTTGGTCGACAACTTGACATGGCCTCGGGTAGGGGTTATCTCACCAAGCATGGCACGTAGCAAGGTCGACTTGCCGCTCCCCACCGGGCCCGAGATGATGGCGAGCGATCCGGGAGCCAGCTCGAGGCTTACACCCTCCAATATTGGCTGCTCTCCGCCGACCATTAGGTCTTGGATCAGGATGACTGGGCCAGGCTTCGCCAACTGGCCCGACGCTGGGCCACCAGACAAACTGCTTGAGGTGGTGGCTCCTTGCAGGGACCCTCGATGGTCATGTAAATGTGGCCGTAGAAGGTAGCTCTGGATTCTGTCGAACCCGGAGAATGCCGCCACTGCGCGTGGCACAATGGTCATGACCATGTTTGCGGGATGCGTAACCATACCAAGGATGGCAATCGTGGTAAAGGCAGTCTCGGTTTCGAAGTTGCGACCACGCGCAGCGGCAATGACGGCAAAGAGGGCCAACGTGATGGCCGGGGAGAAGATGCCGAGCGCATTAGCTACAAGAGATGCCAGTGGTTAGTTGGTGTTTTTGGAGATTCAGGGCAGACTCGAGTTCAGAACGGACCACTCGCATTGTAGTATACCATCATCCATCTGACTTCCGATGCAGCCGAGAGCTCCTCTTTCCGAACCTCCTGTATCCGGGTGGCGAGATGATGCTGAAAGCCAAGCATCTTGACTGCTTTCATTGAGCCTAGCGTGGATGTCGTAGCTGCTACGCGACTTTGAGTTGCTCTGTTCCAAGCCTTTTGGCGGGACTGCAAGTGTTTGGCAACGTAGCGGCTCACGCGGGAGCACACTGCAGATAACGACGTGTCAGATTTAGGTAGACGGAGCGAATGAACGAGGATGCGGCGAGCTTACGAAAGATGAGGAGGAGTGGGAGGGGCCAAATCCAGCCCACCTCTCCAGCCAGCAGGGCCAGGCCAACCATGACTTCCAGGACTTGTGCCCATGTTTCGTGGAACATCTCTGCTATGCCGTCGAGGCCATCTGCGTCGGTGCTCATAAGAGCGACCGCTTCGCCATTATCGTAGGTTATGTTATACGAGTTCATCGTCTTATCGTGAATGAGTCCTACGAGGGCACTCCTCGTCACAAGCTTGAGTGTGTTCAGCCGATACCAATATATCGCTGTCGATACCTGAGGGTTTGTTAGCGCGCTCCTAGACCCAAACAGGGAGCCGAAACGGACCGCAAGCCCGATGTAGATGGCCACGGCTGACACAATGAGCCAATAACCATAGGTGCTCGACGTGCCGGTGGAAGCCGTCGTGACATATTTGATGGACCGTTTGATCAGGAGAGGTTGGGAGTATCGGAAGACAATCAGAAACAATCGAGGCATGACAGGAGCAATGAGGGGTTGTTTGATGCACTCTAATAACGCCCGAGGCAATGTTCGTTTTGTCTCGGGCTTGACTGATTGTTTGTGTGAGTTAGATGACTTGGGGGAACTACGAGGCCATTGGACTAACCTCGCTGGTCCCACGCCTGGAGCACCGTCGTTCTGATGATTTTCGGTTTTACATCTCGGCTGAGAGGAGGTAGATCTTGAATGACAAGGGTGTTTTTGTAGCCGTGGAGAAGGATAGGATTCATCCAGTTGAAGAAGACCCTGCCCAGGACGCCATTGAGCTCCTCGGGGGGCTGCGCCGGGTCGAGAACAGTAGATGTCGGCTGCGTGCCGAAACACTCGAATATCAAGAGCGTCAAATGCAGGAGAAACCGAGCCAGCACAGGATGTGAGGTTCCGGCGTGTATGGTGGCCTCGCAGGGGATGGTCAGAAGCACGACGTCGCAGAGTGTGGATGCGACGAGGTACAGCGTTGCCAGATCTGATGGTTTGAGAGTCCGCTTTTGCTCAAGCCACAAAAGCAGAGTCAGGGCTAACGCCGCAACCAAGGAAACTGCAAGCGAGGCAACGAGAGTCATTTCCAGTTGTAATACGGATGGGGATGCGGTCATAAGTGTCACCAAGTATGCCAATAGGGTGATGGACAACAACGTCCCAATAGCCTATGGTCTGTATTAGCATCCACTCGCCATACATTGGGTGGGTGGGACTTTGGAAGAAGGAGTACTGACCGCTTTAAGCAGCCCTCGCCAGCCCTCGACATTTTTGATGCTCGAGGTACGAAGCTCCCGGAGCCTGACCGGCAGATATAACAGGAATATGGCGGCACAAATTGCAGACACCACGTGGACGACATCATCTTCGGACTCACAAGCCGCAGCTCCCTGCAGTGGGTGCGTCAGCCCAATACAGTTCTTGGCATTGGCTGTTTGCATCGCGACGCCGTGATGTGTGATTTGAGGGAGGGGCCTCACCATGCGGCTTATAAATCCCACTCCTCCAGCGCCCAGCGCCTGTTCGACGGAAACCTTGGTTGGGGCTTGTAATGCAACCTGAAATTCTTTCGACGTCATTTCTTCACCTATAATACGACGACGGCTAGAGATGTTTTGTAGTGCAGTGTGCAGATGAAGGAAGTCGGGGGAAATATCGACTCGGTGGCTGGGATTACGATTATTATCCTCCAATAGTTGGGACTACCACTGCGACGGGACCGTTGGCGTGATATTTTATCAGTGAAATAAACCGAACCAAGTTTTGCATACTACCTAGGAAAAATAACACAAACACAAGTCCACAATCTATCCAAGCGATATTAATTCCTATTCCTCCTCAACCTCCAACACACACAAAAGAAAAAGAAGAAAAAAGAGAAAGCAACCAGCACACCGCCCAGCAATCGTTTCCCCCGGATGATGGCGATTCAGAGAGTCCACGAGACTGAGCTTCAAAGCCCGTCTCCCTCTAGACATATGGCAGAGGCACTCCCTCCAAGGCGGCGCCTCGACAAACGGCCGTCCGCCTGGGGTTGGTTAGTCAGCGGAAGACACAGAGTGCGATGGCGGTAGGGGGTTAGACTTGCATGCCATGATTGTCACCGGTGACAATGTGGAGATTGTTGTTGCCCAGGCGTTGACGCAAGAGGGTTGTCACGCGGCCCTGGATGTAGTCAAGGCACGCCAATCCGCCAGTAAGGAAGATGTCCTGCCGATCTATGTCAGCTCCGCCAAAGGAGAATGCTGGATGGTGGGAGTGCCAAGACTGAACCGTACCTTGGGGTTGTCCGCCGTCGTCTGGGCGGCGTCTTCGTACAGGCCCACTATGGTCTGGACGATTTTGTGGACCACGTCGTCGAAAATCTTCATCATCTCGTCCCTGTCCACCGGTTAATTGGGGATGGCCCGACTCTATGCAGCAATGGCAGCACGGAAGGGTGATGGAATTTTATTTTTGGTTGGGACTGGGCATGTTATGTGCATGGTGCGCCCAGGTTGGACTCACCGATGAATATCGACCTCACGGCCGCCCGGAATTGGATACTTTTCATCCCCATCCAACAAGGTGGATGGGTCAAAGCGATTCTTGACTGTCCTATGCCAGTGCTCCAAGGCTGCCTCCTTCGCCAGCAGAATGGGGTTCGTAAACTCCGAGGCTTGGAGCCCGGTTGCCTTGTCGATCTTCCGCGAAAGTAGCTCTTCGAAGGCGGTATCCAGGGACGGAGCTCCAAAGAGGCAAGACTTGGCTTTGACAATGTCCCCAATCCCCGTATGCCTAGCGTTTGGGGCGTGAAACTTAAAGGTGGCGGCGTCCTGGCTGGTGTGTCAGCATAAATTAGTCATTACAGGTGTGATTGAGAGACTCACGATGGTGATCCCTCCACAATCAGCGACGATGATTGAATGTCCGTTCTATGAGCCGTTTGAGTGAGTATTCCTCATGTTATTGGGGAGACGGCGGGAGGGGACGGTTCGAAATGGAGAAGATCAAGAGCGAAAGTCACGCACTCACCTTGAATAGGCCACTCAAGCTACCTGCGTGGTCAAAGAGGATGGCCCGCACAGCAGCTTCGTGCTCCGTACGGTACAACACCTCGGAGGCCTGGGCAGTAATGCCCGCTTCCTCTACCGCCTGCTTCAGCCGGCCTAGGGTTTCCTCCTTCCAGCAGGCGGGCCAGGTAATCACTGCGTGCAGATGCACATTATCACAGCTTGAAAGTATCTTTCCAACAGCCATGTCCCACATGCCTCTGAGAAAGATCGAAACGACAGTTGAGGTCGAGTGGGGTACCTTGCATCAACCGAGTGTGTTTTGCACAAGTGACAAGACATTCGGATCCGCGATACTCTCAAACCACTCCGCCCGCTCCATAAGCGACACTTTGAAATATTTCAGCTTAATTTCTCCGGGCGCCGCGGTGGCAAGGGGGCGGATGAATTCGAGATCACCTGAATTGGGGTCCAGGCGGAGGACGGTCGGGAACTTAGTGGATTCAATGTGAGTCTGGAGGTAAGGGCAGCCGTTTGAGGGCTGGCAGTCGCCAGCCCAGAGTGTCTGCAAGACATGGTTCAGCAAATATTGCGGTGGACTGGATAGAGTTCATTATGAGGACTCACGTGGCTCCAAAATCGATACCTATGTAGAAATCCCGCTTGGGGCACATGGAGGCCGAGGCCATGGTTGCTTCTTGAGAGTTATCAGATCGGACGCGGGTTTGAGAAGGGAAGGTCAGGGAAGAACAACAAATGGCAATGAATGCTTGTCTGAAGTGATGGTGAAGCACGGATGCGGTGGGGAGACCGCTTGTCGTGCCTTTCTCTGCTATTCCTCAACTGAGGGCCAAGGGGTATATTTAAACCATTTGAAGAGCCATCGTCGGAGCCATCATGCGAAGGAGACGCTAGGAAGTCGGAGTTTCTTCGCCTCTCTTCTGCATCCATGTTCTCCTTCACTTCTCCCTCACCTTTCGCGAGGCTGAACCCGGATAGCATGTTTTCAACCAAGGCATTGAGCTCAGGCGCCTCGCTATCAGTTCTCAGCTGCCCATCTTTATCCCGCATAATTATTCTTCTTGTAAGCCTCAAACTTCATCGCAGGCATACGACAGTGGCGGTGAGTCAGCCACCAGGCTCTTAGGCTGGTGGCAACTAGCTAAGAGCCGATTAGCACCGGACTGTTTCTCATTCTGCATGGACCAAAATGACATAACCTACATTCACCACACCCCATGGTTCTCGATGGTTGGTTGTTGGTTGTTGGTTGCTGCTTACAAAAGTCAGACCTGGAATGGCATGTGATAGAAGGGAGATACTACTCGGTACATATGTTGTACATGCTCTATGGCAGCCACTCGGACCCGAAACGCCTCGACAGGATCGTCAGGCATGAGCTCGCCGAGCTCATCCAGATCAGGGGAGCGTCCCCTGCAGTCGTGGACAGATATCTCGCCAAGGTTCTCGACAGCGCGATGACGGTAGATATGTGGATTGAGTGTTGCAAAGAGAACGCATCAGTCGTGATGCACGACCCTGAGACGCGCAAGCGTTCCGGTTTCGCCTACAGAGAGGACCCCACCATGATGCAAGATATGGCGGCATTTCGCAACTTGGATACCTGGACGTCGGCTGATGGTCGTCCAGTCGAGTTCATCGCTCGACCCGCCCTGCAGATCTGGGGAGATTCAGTCCAGTCGGTTTATGAAATGAACGCCCGGGGTCAAGATGGAGCTCTCAGGAGATATGAGCACTCCACCAGCCCGGAAGCGATCTTCGTTCAAGATTACCAGGTGCTCCACTATGTCAGACCAATGTTGCTTTCTGTGGACCAGTTCCCGGATCAAGACAAGGAAGAGGCCGAGGATGAGGTCAAGAAGGACGAACAAAGCACGGAATAACACGGTGCCGAGAAGTTCTGTCTACTTACCCATGGACATGGGCCACCTCATGTGGAGCCGGAGAACGAGAAAGAAAAGGGGGGGTTGTCCCAGGATGGAAATATCCCGCCATGGAGAGGCCTGTTTTCAGTCTAATTGTGTGGTCTTTAAATCTATGTTAGGTTCCGTGTTTCGCAGATGTAGTCCAGTAGTCAAAATATTTCCCCAATCCCGTCCCCATGCCTTTCGTGTCAAATACCTTGGAGTCGAAAGTGCTTTGTGTCGAAAATCAATTCCGTTGCATCGTGTTTGTCCCAAAAACTAGCCTCGAGATTGAAGCTGTGAGCTAAATGTGCTGCTGATTGTTGTTTCGAGGCCTGCTAGAGCCTCTAGAATGGCACTCCCCACCTTGCGCAGATGCGATCGGCTTCTGTCCGGGCTCCTGAATGAGTGGCTTGTAAAGAAGGCACGGGATGGCGTGCGGGGGAGCTTGGTCGAGCATCTGGAACATGTTCGTGTATCAGTTGACCAGACTCTACGCGTCTGTCCGCCCTACATACTCTCAGCTGTCGGAAACCCGAATGGGATCGCGAATCAGGGGGTTGGACACACGTCGTACATACATTCGCCCCTTTGACTGTTGTTTCCGAGGTCTTCCTTGCATACGAGGAACCGCTTGCCGGAGTTCATGGCGCTGACAAAGACGCTGTGAGGGTAAGGGTGCTCGAGGATCGAGTAATCGGGATGGAAAACCTCTCTCGAGCATGAATTACCTATTAGGATGAGTCTGTTTGTGACGGCGCAGCCGGGGGACTTGGCTAAGGTTCTCATGAGAAGCGTTGAGCCGCTGCGAGGGCAAGCGATCAAGAACCGAATCTGGGGTTCCTTGCTAGGCGACTGTGGCTTGTCTATTTCCGTCGCGGTGGATTTTTGGCGTACGCGACGGGACTAGAGTTGCAGTATGTATGTACAGTACCTATGCTGGTTACCTACACTGGAAAGGGGAGGCGGCTGGTTGCGATTTTTTGAAAAAGCTCCTATGCGGCTACAGAAGGAAATTCTATTCATCATAGCTAAAGAATACAACTGTACATACAAAGACCTTCCAGTTCGGTGCCTCTAAGGTTGGGATCGCCAAGAGAGGTATTCCGGGTGAAACTGCACGCCTACAAACCAGAGGGGGTTGCGCAGCTTAATGATTTCCACGATTGCCCTTGACGTGGGGAGCTGGCGCAAAGTTGAGCCGGGGTTGAGCCGGAAGAGAGTAGAACCCTAACCCCGAAACAGGGGCATTGAGTGGGGAAAGACTTCGACGCGTCAAAGACGCGTGCCGCGAAAGCCACATCCCCAAATTGAATAGGCATCGCAACTGAATGCACGTATCCCCAGATCACCACATCGCCGAACACACACGCACTACAAACCACATGGGCTAGGAGTACACAAGTCTCGTCCCACTCCAAAGCCGGCACGACATGCCATCAGTGTCATCTCCAATCGCCTTCCCCCCGAGCTCCTCGCCCGTCGGTGGGAAACGGCCGAATCCGCACCATGCCGTCGACCGGCCGAAACCCCTCGTTGCCGGGGGCTTCCTGGTAGAGGACGAGTCCGACGATGACGAACCGACCGAGGAACCCCTACCCAAGAGGAGGATGCTCGATAACCTCGTGCAAGACAAAGAGAATGGCCTACTTGACCCTGTTGAGCCCCAGCGGATCCGGAAGCTGGACCTCGCTACAGCTGGCCCAGATGGCATTACAACCCCTCCCGATAGCCAGCCGAATGAGGAATCGCAGCGGGAAGAACACGACCGTTACGGTCGGCTGTTCGGGATCTCCCAGACGAGTCTGTTCACGAACCTGGGCCCCCAAACCAGACCGTCCTCTGAGATGTTGACGTGCTCGGGCAAATCGATCCCATTGCGCCAGAGGAAGGAAGCAACAATCTCGTCTTACGAGAGTATGGTTGCAGCAAGGTCCAGGACGAAAGAGGGGCGCGCGAAGCGAAGCTACTACGGTATTGACATCCACGAACTTGTCAGTGCCGCGTCGAAAGAGCTGTCGGAGAAGAAGCAATCCGCACCCACGACTCCAGCGACACCCCCGGCGAATGCCGAACAGCCTGTCCACTCGGTCGAGGACAACCATACCAATCTCAAGAAGCCGAAATGTTCCATGCTCTGGACTGAAAAGTACCGCGCGAGAACATTCATTGACCTTGTAGGGGATGACCTCACAAATCGCCAGGTCCTGCGGTGGCTGAAGCGATGGGATTCCATCGTCTTCCCTCACGCAGCCAAGTCGAGGCCCGTTGTCGCCAGGCGGCCCGGGAGGCAGATCCAGCCGGAGGAGGAGAAGCCACACCGCAAGATCCTGATGCTGACTGGCCCGCCAGGCCTGGGCAAGACCACCCTCGCCCATGTCTGCGCTCGGCAGGCAGGCTATGAGGTCATGGAGATCAACGCAAGTGATGAGCGAAGCCGAGACGTTGTCAAGGGCCGCATCAGGACGAGCTTGGGGACTGAGAGCGTCAAGACGGTCGAGTACAAGAAGCCGGGCCCGGGCAAGCAGGCCAAGATTGCCCGCCCTGTCTGCGTTGTCGTCGACGAAGTCGACGGCGTCGTTGGTGGCTCTGGCGGTTCTGGAGAAGGTGGCTTTGTCAAGGCCCTGATTGACCTGATCCTGACGGACCAAAGGAACAGTTCTGTCGCCGCCAGTTCCTCAAACGTTGGACGAAGAAAGAAGCGTGGGGACGATTTCCGGCAAATGAGACCCCTGATTCTAATTTGCAACGATGTGTACCATCCAGCCCTGCGTCCTCTCCGACACTCCGGCTTGGCGGAGATTGTTCATGTTGGGAAGCCTTCCATCGAAGCCGTTGTCACTCGGCTCAAGAGCGTCTTCGAGAAGGAGGGCATCCCCTGTGAAAAAGATGCCGCACGGAAGCTCTGCGAGGCTGCCTGGGGCATGACGAGCGGTATCGACGCCAAGAGAGGGGCTCAAAGCAATGCCGAGGGAGACTTGCGAGGAGTCATGGTTGTTGGCGAGTGGGTAGCTGGGCGACTGAAGGCTGCATCGACGACGTCGCCGCCGCAGCTCACCCGCCACTGGATCGAGCAGCATGTCGCCCATGATCTGGCACATGCTGGCGGCGGGGCAAGAGGATTGGGACGAGGGAGTACAAAGGAGATCGTCAATCGCGTTTTTCAAGAAGGAGCCGGGTTTCCCAAGCCAGCTGTCGCGACCACTAAGCCCAAGAACACCCTCCACGAGCAGCCCCAAGCTCAGCTCGGCTTCTCGGAACATCTGAAGAAGCATGCCACATCCCGGCTACGCGAGATGGTCGACACCAGCGGCGAGGTAGACCGGATTATGACCGAGATCTTTGCCGAATACCCAAACCACGAATTCAACGACGACTCCTACCTCACCAAACCCGACGCCGCGTACGAATGGATGTACTTCCACGACGCATGCTCCTCCCGGCTATTCTCCAGCCAGGATTGGGAGCTCGCCCCTTACCTCAGCCAGCCCGTCCTTGCCTGCCATCACCTATTCGCCTCTCCCGCCCGCCGATACATCCCCACGGGCTACGACAGGAAGTGGGGCGATGCCGCCGAGGAGGCCGCCGAGCAACCCCTGCCCTTCTCCGGGCCCCGCGCCGACTACGCGGCGTACGAGGCCCAGAAGGCCAACCGCGCCATCCTGCAGAGCATCCAGGGTGGGCTGCCGCCGTCCCTGACGCGCGCCTTCCGCAGCCCCGAACACGTCGCCACGGATTTCCTGCCGTACCTGGTCCGGCTGGTCTCGCCCGACGTCAAGCCGGTCGTGATCGGCGGCAGCGACAGGTTTGCCTCGGTGGCAAGCGTCCGGAGAGAGGGTGAGAAGGCCATGGTGAGGCGCGCGGCGCAGACCCTGGATGAGGTGGGCATCGCGCTCCACAAGGGGAAGATCGAGCCGGATGGCGATACGGGACCGGTGGCCATGGCCCAGTGGGTGTACCGGATGGAGCCGTAAGTCCCTTTACCCCGTTCCACATCATCCCCCCTCGCAAGACACCATAAATGCTGACCTTTTCTTCTTTTCCTTCACATCAGCGACATCGATGCACTCGCAACGTTCGAAACAGCGGGGGCGCACGTCCTATCAGTACAAGCCCCGACACGGTACGCCGTCCGCCAGGTCCTGGACCAGGAGCTGCAAAGGGCGGTCGCGTCACGCGAGAACGCCGCGCGGCAGGCTCGCTTCATGGGCGGCTCCGGCGCGGAGGGCCACGCGTTCGTCGACGGGCAGAACGGGGCCGGCTGGAACGCCGCGCGGGGACGGCAGGACAAGGCCGCCGGGGCCCCCGCCCTTCCCGTCCTCGGCGCGAAGAGGGACTTCTTCGGTCGGGTCATCGCTGATGCGCCGCGCCCGCTGGGGGAGGGGGCGCAGGAGGATGCAGGGGATAAGGGGCGCAAGGTGGATGAGGCGGAGGGGAGGAAGAAGGTCTGGGTTACCTTCCACGAAGGGTTGAATAACGCGGTCAGGAAACCGATATCCTTGGAGGAGTTCTTGACGGGGTTGTAGGTCTGTGGATTGGGGTCATGCTTGATCAGGTTATGCGGCTCTGGCGGCATTATTATTGATTTTGTGCATATGGCTTCCCTTGGCGTGCTCGCCTTGACGAGCTGGAAGTTCACGTGATATCCAACTATTCGATCCTTCCTTTTTGGGATGGCTGGGCTGCTAAACCCATGTTCTGATTGGCTGTACCTTTTTCTCTTGGCTTAGTCTTAGCTCCGGCTTGGCGCCGGCCCCATAGCTGTTCCATGGTGAGGCAGGAGACGGGAATATCCATCACGGCTAGCCCAACAGCTGGACAGTCTTCAAGAACATCGAAGAGGAGGAAAAACAAAACTAGTTCCTCGGCCGAAGAGGCCAAACCAAGTGGATATTTTGCCAATACTAGAACTAAACATAAGGTATTTCTAGGGAATTAAACAAATAACGACAACACAACGACACGGCGCAAGGCCGCAAACCCAGAATTTCCAAAAGCGACAACCCGTCTAAGACGCCCACGACAGGCCCCGCACGACGCCCTCGACGGCCGTCGCGACGTCGACGTGGAAGTACGGCCTGTTGACGCCGTACACGGGCACGAGCCTGCCCTCGTGGGTCCTCGCGCGGGCCGGCGTGACGACGGGGGAGATCTCCTCCTTGCCCGACTCGTCCGCGGCGGGGACGGCGGCGGCGGCCTTGGCCTCGACGCTGTGCGCCGCGCTGCCGGCGGATGCCCCCGCGACGGGCGCGACGGCCACGAGCGGCTCGGGCCGCGGATCCTTGCCGTCGCCGTCGGACCCGGCTTCCGAGTCGCCGCCGTCGCCGCCGCTGTTGTAGCCGAACCCCGAGGCGACGAGGGCGCGCCGCGTCCAGCGGTTGCCGATGCCGGCGAAGTGCCACTCGGCCCTGTTGGGCGCCGTGTAGCGGTCGAACTGGTTGCGCAGGTCGACCAGGGCCTGGGCGGCCGTGGTGTCGACGTGGTTGACGGCGGAGAAGTCGAAGATGATGGCACGGAGGAGCGGGCGTGCGGCGATCTCGTCCGAGTAGGCGGCTTGGCCGCGGCGCGGACCGGGGTCGTTCCAGGGGCGGTCCTGGGGGGGTGGAGTGTCAGTCAAGTCATTCAGAAGACAGGAAAGTGGGAAATTATGAATTGTTCGCTTACCCCGAGCTTGGCGAACTTGTCCAGTTCTGTTCGGCGCGTCTTGCTATAGATGTATTCGGTCAAGTAGTCCAGGTGGTAGGCCGAGTTGGCATAGTTGAAGCCGTCAGTGAACCGATAGACAAACACACCGGGGTACGGCTGCTGCACGTCGATATCCTTGTTCGAACCGTCCGTCCCGTCGAGGGCCACGAAGATTTCCCTGGGATTCCCCTCGCCGGTGACGGTACTGGTGGAACCGTGCGTGAGGGAGTCTCTGGGCGTGGTGAAGACCTTGACCTCACCAACGAACCTTCCCCTGCTCTTCGCCAGGCGGAAGAGTAGAACAGCCCCGGCCGCAGCCACGGTGAGGTAGATGCCGTTCTCGATGGTGGTGAAGACAGACAGCAAGACACCGCCAAAGTAGATTATGACCTCGACGGGTGACACTCTCCAGAACTGGTATACTTGCTTGGGGGGCGTGATCAGATCGCCGACCGCATGGATGATCAGTGCTGACAGAGAGGCCGATGGGATGTAGAAGAAGACAGATGTGAGGGCGTACAAGGCCAGGAGCACGAGGACAGCGGTGAAGACACCTGCCAGGGGCGTGCGCACACCGGCCTTGGACTTGATGGCCGTACGGGAGAAAGATCCGGTGGCGGGGTAGGCACCCAAGAAGGGGCCCAACAGGTTGGTGAAGCCGATCGCGACAAGCTCCTGCGAGGGATTGATGATGTAGTTGTTGACCCGGCCAAAGGACTTTGAGATGGCGATGTGCTCGATAATCAAGACGATGACAGTTGTTGGGATATCGCCGGCGATGGCGCCGAGGAGCTCTGTGTCGATCTTAGGAGCACCAGCGTGCCGGAATCCTATGTAATGCTTATCGTTAGGAGGACCCATTGCAGGCAAACCAAACTCGTGTGGAACGGCATCACTCACCACTCGGCACAGTGCCTAGAATCTTGAACTTGGCATCGGCAGCCTTATGGACGTGTCGATTGACAGCCCAGCTGATAATGATATAGATGATCATGATGAAGGCCATGCGCAATGTCGAGATGAAGAACCACAGTTTCTGATTCTTGGGATTCCTGCGACCCATGAAGTTGCAGAAAAAGCGGATGAAGTACAGAGCGAAAAGGGCGCTCAAGCCCATGGCGGCATCGAGCTTGGTGCGAGGAAGGCCCTTTAGGGTGTTGATGATGACCTTATACGTCGCCTCGCGAGTGTTGACGCCCTTGATGCCCATCAGGCCGGCGACCTGGCCAGAGCCGATGTTGAGGGCTGCGCCGGTCATGAAGGAGGCAATGGCGACCAAGGGAATGAACTCGACGATGAAGCCGAATCTGATCAATCCGATGAAGAGAAGGATCGCTCCGGATATGAGCGCAAGGCCTCGGGCAATTGTGTCGGCCTCCATTTCGGGGTGTTCTGCCTGGACTCGAAGAATGATCTTGCCCACGATGGTAGACATAACGGCCACGGTCTATTTTGACCAGTCAGCGCTGCCGCTTGCGGTTCCCGTTTGGGGGATGGGACTTACACCGATGGTGATGTCTTTTGACGTGGCAAAGGCCCAATACAAGAAGAAGCCGACGAACGACGTGTACAGGCCAAACTCGGGAGGGAGATTGGCAAGGAGGGCATACGCCATACCCTGAGGAACGACAACGAAGCCAACCGTGACACCTGTAGAAGGTCAGGAACACATTCTCTCTCCGTCCGGCAATGGTAATTGTGACAAGAGGCAAAGAGAGGGGGTAGGGGGGTGGGAGCATACCGGCAATGAAGTCACCCAACAGCCATGTGAGGTTGTAATGGGCAATCCAGCCCAAGAAGGGGAAGAGGCTGCGGATGTACCGACGTACGCCATCGGCAGTTGGCGCATGTTCGCGGAAGTAGTCCGCGGTTGTCGGCTCTACCTCAACGTAGGCGCCATCGTATTTGTCGGAGGTGACGACGCGCGGATTCTCGATGTCCTTGATGCCAAAGAGGCGATCTAGGGGACGTGTGGAAGACATGCTTTCAATTGTCGCGGCGATGCTTCCTGGTGTCGGATACAAGAACATCAGGTCAGGGCCAAGAGGCAGGCAGGGCTGGCTTTATATCTAGGGGCCCCCACATCGTAGATCAACATACACAGGACGGAGGGGACCGTGCCATGCAGCCTGTATTCTCGCCAAGATATATTGCAAGCTTGCTGGCTGCCTGTATATGCGGCTAGCTCCGCGGCAGAGAGTACCTAACCCCCAGCATCTAGCTCTAGAAGCCGCCACATAATGCTTCCAATGCCGCTCTTGGAAGAAGAGCGCGTGACTGTCCGGTTCTAGGCTCGATATTTGCGCATTGTCCCTACCGGAAGAGGTTTGGTTTCCCTTTGTTGGCTGTCTGCGGACTCGACCGCTTTCGCCTCGGCCAGGGCAGCTTGTTCCTCCCCAGCCATGTTGTTGGCTCCGTGGGCAAGTCATGACAAATGATAATGCGAGAAATCTGCGTTTGGGGGGTATGAGGAAATGGAGGAGGCGTTCTTTAGCGAGCCTTATTCCATACGAAGAGGTAGGATCGAGCGAAACCAGCATCCTGGTCATGGAGATCTCAAAGTGGGGGGAGGAAAGCGCGTGGTTAATTATGGGGTTTGTATGCACGCACATTCGGGGACACCGATATGAGCCCCCCGGAGACATCTGATAGACGGCTGAGCTATACGTTTGGGGAGCTATGTCCCGTTGCTGCACAACCCCAATTAAAAAGGAGCTTGTCTTTCCCAGAGCTGCCAAACGACGCGGTGATAGCAGGGGGGCTGACAAGGGTCGACGAAACATTGCGCTTGGCGCGGCCCGTGATTGGTGAGCTCCGCACTCGACTAGGACCCCTGGTCCGTAGCATGGATGGCTGAGGCGCCTCAAAAATGACGACATCCAAGGATGGGCTCGCGCAATGTCATCCACATATGAGGAGCTCGCAGATGGCGTCCATATCCAGGCATCCTCCCACGAATTTGGAGGGGGGGCAGCAGGGCCTAGATGTGCTCGAATTTTGGGGTTTCCAAGGATCCCCTTCGTCCTCGCTGTGTTCCTCCTCCCCTGGCTCTCCAGCCAAGACCATATGGCCTCCCAGTTGTTAATCGATTGGTGTCAAGCTTTCGCCGCTGTGGGCGCATTTAGGTCAACAAAAGGAAGATATATCACGACAGCCAGTTTGGTTGTGACGAGATTCGTGTGAACGAATGGCTGGTTCTTTTTTCTTTCTCCTTTTCTTCTGTTTTTCCTCGGCACGGCAGACAAACTCCGTGTGCTTGGTCGTGATTGGGGATAACCACACTGCCGGTAGCGAACAATCCTACAGCCCGAATGCAGAACCTTGCTTCCTCTCATCTCATGTGCCTCGATGATTCCCCACGATGCCTCATGTGGTCACAGTTACTTGGACCCCTGACTCATTACGCCGTGCAATATTGTAATTATACATTCATCATCATACCCGAGGGGCCTATCACCTGCAGAGAAGCATGAAAAGTCAATGCAGAAGCTGAGATATGCCTGCTCGACGCGTCCGCATCCGGGAACATGCGCATTAGTCTCGGCTACCCTATTACTCAAATATATTGGGACGGCAAGATCGTGGGGGGTCTCGGGGACTTCCCGGCTGACTGGGACAGGAGGAGGTAATTAAGGTAATTACCAGAACGAAGGATCGTCAAGGTTTGGCCAAGTTTGTGTACGCGACTTTTACACTAGGCCTTGTGGATCTATCCTAGTTCCACCCTCTCCCCACGGCGGTGACCAGGTTGTCAACCCACCGCAGCTGGGCAGGGTCTCCAGTTTCGCTGCAGATGTCAGACTATTCCAGAAACATCCCACCAAGCTTATGATCCTGCCGGTCGTACATACATGTCGCCATATTTTGGGTGTTCACACGTGCTTGTGGCGCTTCTTTTGCTGTCACTAGGTACCAACGTGATGTCTGATGAGATGACTGGCCATCTCTTTGATTATTTCGCATCCTCCACTATTCCCAGCGTTCCATTTGATCGCCTCTTCCACGCCTCCCACCCATCCTTCAATTACGAGACAATTCAAAGGGGGTGGTATCTTTGCGAGAAGCGGGGGTGCAAATGTTTGCCACAAGCATCATGCTTGCAGATCTGGCTAGTCACAAGTTTCGAAGATGAGGTCCCCGATCCCTGGTCC
The DNA here is from genome assembly GCF_030411735.1 of Phialemonium atrogriseum. NCBI lineage: Eukaryota > Fungi > Ascomycota > Sordariomycetes > Cephalothecales > Cephalothecaceae > Phialemonium > Phialemonium atrogriseum. Next base: position 210,447 of record NW_026848147.1, read on the forward strand.
CCCGAGCCTCGTTGAATACCATGAGCCATGAGATTCACAATTAAGGTCACCAAATTAAGGAGACCGCTTAAGTTGAGTCAGTCAAGCAACCGGGGCTTCTTGCGACGTCTCTTTGGGAGTGATGGGTTCAGAAGAAGCTTGGTTTTATCCAACCGTAACACTTCAAGGTACGCATGCCCGGGAGGGACCGAAGGGCAGGACGCATCCGACAAAGTATGACGTCTGAGATCGGGCTCCACGTGCGTGGAAGCAATGTCAAGCTATGGCAAGCTATGGGTGTGGCAATATATCGATCACCTTCTGCATCCCATGGTGGCCAAAGAGGGTGGTCCAAATATGAATGCAACCCATGCAACCCTCGTAAAGGGTGCTGCATTTCTCCAGGGGTGCGGAAGCAAATACCTTGTTGAAAAGCTCTCGGGAAGGCCGTCCATACAACCCCACAACCCCACCCCTCTCTTGGGCTCTGCCTTGGAGACGGGCACACTTAGCTCGCGGGGGTTTGCTAAGAGTTAATTCTGGAGCTGTTTCTAGAAGCCGGCTGATCGGCATCCAAATGGGCTGTATCTTCTGCAGCCACGGATCCTCCCCCAAGCCTACCTAGTATTGAAATTAAAAATTCCCAGCTTCGGATTGGCTTTTATGTGAGCAAGCAGAATCCCAGGTTCCCATCTTCCAGATATTCTGCTGCAGTGTAAGTAGTTAAATGGGGAAAGGGGTGGTCCGTGCGCAATCCATGTAAAGGCGCCATTTCAAAAGCGCTTTGCTTTTACCTTCGACTCGCCTGTTAACTAATCATTCCAACTTATTGAGCCGCTCTCTCTCCAGTGATGTGTGGGCTTCCGTCTATTTCGTCTGCCTTGTTTGTTTCTTGATTGGGAATTTGGGGTGGGTTGCCAGCCAAACCCCACAGGTTCTAGCCGGGTGTGCTCTGGTAACTTCTCGACTCTGTCCCAAAGAAAAGACGACAAAAAAGCGGACAAAATCTAATTAAATTTGCACGCCACTGAAGAGGAGATATTCTGTAAATTGAAGCTATTGACAGCACTATTTTTCACTAGAAAAAATTTGGTGAGATGTAGAGCCCCAGTTGAACTTGGGCCAACCCCTTTTGTCCCTTTTCAGCACCAACTGTGAGGTTTGTTTGTAAAAGGGGGCTAGAAATGATGCTCCATATGGGAGAAAACAACACACAACAAGGCTTGCAGTCTGGCAGGCAGCTGATCAACGGTAAAAAGCTGGAAATAAAGTCGTGAATCGCATGAGGGAGGATGGATGAAGAGGATGAGATCGAGGGCTATATATGAAACTTTTTTAAGACTGACTGCAGAGCTCCCCAGCTCTTACGGAACTCTAATTTCTTTCCGGGACTTGTAATTCATTCTCCACAGCCTGATCCGAAGAACGTGTGGTCACGTATGAGCTGCAAAGAGGTGTATACAAGATTTGCGAGCCGGAATGCCTATTTACAAACTTCGTGGTATGTTAGGCCAGAGAGATTACAATTACAACACAAGAGCTAATGGACCCTCTTTGGTGAACGCGAAGTTCACCCATGCGCAAAGCAAAGATCGCGTTCTTGCGTGCGGGTAATCTCAACATATCAAATCATTAGACGACCTGCTAACACAGGATACGAAAGACGACGCAAATTTCCATGATAAACATCCAATGGTAGCAATAGCGGAATATCTCCAATCGAACGTCTATATCTCATATCGGAAGCGATTCCAGGGCTTGATATAGTTGGCAAATGCTGTGAATATCACGCTTTTGATGCAATTTCCCAGCCACTCGGATACAGCAAGATATGTCTATGAATACTAGACGAAGATGAAGGGCCCCCGGCGTCAACCCGACTTCGAACACTCAACGACATGGCCGCATCACATAAGGGTAGGGTCGCTACCCGCGCCAAACAGCCTCGATGACCACAATGAAGGTCAGCGGGTTGGCATTGACACGAACAATCTCGAACCGTTCGTCCGCAGCACGGAAGATGTCAGTCCAAGCATCGACAGGACGCTCTCTCGCATTGAAGAGCGCCATCATCCTAAGATCCGTCGCGGTGCCCATTTGCTGAATCGAGCGCGGCAGCGGCGGCCCATCTGCTTCGCCCTGCTTGCCGACGTAGTCGATGAAAAGGACGCGTGCGCCGGGCTTCATGGCCGGGACCAGACCCTGCAATATCTTGACGGCCTCACGGTCTGGCCAGTCGTGAAGGATCAACTTGATCAAGTAGATATCGGCCTGGACTGGTTGCGGCTCGAAGAAGTCATGTTCCATAAATGACACGCGAGATTTGAGTTCCGTGGGTACGTTGGCCTCAAACACGGGTTGGACCTTTGGCAAGTCCTGAACCGTGATGGTAAGGTCCGGGTACTGCTTTGCCAGCACGACGTCGTCGTGTCCGGCCGAGCCACCCACCTGGTTTGATGTCAGCTAATTAATTCCCAAGACGAATTTCAAAAAGGCGGCGAGCCCAGAACAGCAAGCGCCGAGGGGCACTCACGTCAACCACCGTTGCCTTCCCCGCCGCTTTCCAGTCGAGAGCCTCCGACACCACAGTTTCGAAATTGAAAATCTCCTTGATATAGCGCATAAACTCGACAAAGTTCTTCTGCCGCCACCCCTTCTCCTTCCCCTCGCCGTCGTTCTCGAGGAGATCCCACGAGTTGGCGTACTTGCCAAACGCGCCGCCGCCGTAAAACAGCGCAAAGGCCGTCTCGCCCATGTCCCGCGTCAGGGCGTCCTTCCCCCGGCTGTGCCGCCGCAGCGCCTCGTGAGCGACCGTCATGGGCGGGCCCGCGTCGTCCAGGAGCGTGGACACGAGGCCCCGCAGCCCCGAGGAGCGGGCCAGCGCCGCGGACCGGGACGTGTGCCGGACGACGCCCGATGACGGCTTGCCGGGCTCCGCCTCGGCGAAGATGCGGAGGGTCGTGGCGTGCTCCAGGACCCGCTGGACGACCTCCTCCGGCAGGGATGTGCGCTTCGCGATGTCGGCGTACGAGGCCGAGCCCTCTAGGGGCACGGCAGACCAGAAGTCGAAATGATTTAGGATGTTGAGGGCCGCGACGTCGGGCATGCACTGCGGAGGTTAGAGGATCCCAACTATGTCTTTACTCTCAGAGCATCGGAGAAAAGGACCCTTACAGTGTGGGCGTAGTTGAAGATGCTCTCACTCGGACCCTGTGTTAGATATGACAGATCCGCCAGAGTGTCAAGTAGCAGCTGCCGCGTCACGAAGATTTCCGGTGTCAAGTTGGTGTAGCTAGTGGGGCTGTCCGCGGCAAAGGTGGGCGCCGGGACGTTGTTCTCCTGGAGATAGCGGGTCAAGGTCTCTGAGAGCTCAGTAACCTTGGCCGCGAGGCTGTTCAGTGTGGGCTGAGAGTCTGCCATGGTTAGAAATACGGGAAATATTAATCTAAGGTGGAGAGTCGACAAGACAGAGGTTAACTTTGGATTCGAATACAAATTCTATGAGATCCACCACCTACTTATACGTACGCAGCCTCCGCTGTCGGACTTCGTGCGACCTGACGATCACTCAATGGAACCCAACTCCATGCTGGAAATCCTGGTAAACCGGGTCGCGATGGACGGTGTGATTCCAGAGAACGGCCTCACATTGATCAGATAAGATTATCTTAGAATCTGATACGACTTGAATCAGTTCTCCCCCCACTTGGCCAAGCCGCTAGAGCGCCGCCGATCTTACCCTGCCGGCTCTTGGAAGAACCTGAATTGAGTCTGCACCAACCCGGTATCACCAATTCGGCTTCCCCCGACTGTCAAGTCACGCGGCTTTTTGAGAAAGCTAGCTTCTGTGGAATGCGAATCCAGGCAATCCCTGCTTCTCTCGTCCGGACCGGGAAAACGACAGCGGACTCAATTGCTACCCAGCCATATCCGAGATAGTTGGTGTGGGTTGTCAGACGTGGGTGGTGGGGTTGGCCCTCTTTTCACCAGACGATCGTCAAGATCTTTCAATGTGGGTGCAAGGGGTTGCTGGCCAGACGTGGGGCTGCTTACGGCCCGGCTGCGGGACGGCCTACAGGGATGATTGGGGGAGCAGCTCGGTAGGCGCGGTACTGAATTGTTATGCAGCCGTTGTAGTAGTCTCTCGGGGCTCTCCTGCCTATCTGGGGCGCAGGCCGTTATACGGCAGTCAAGAGGCAAGTTCTGGGTTTTAGAATCGGTACTTGGCCGCACTTTTCTAGTTCCAATTACGTACACAAAGACGAGAAACACCCACCAGTTACCCCACCAGAATCAAGTACCTGCCTTAGTCTGACTAGAGTAGATTTTCAACGTGCCATTCTATGCTACATTACGGGAACGGAAGGGAGATAGACTTGTGGAGACGTTTAACCGTTGCCAAGACCTCATCTAGTTATATAACAGAAATGCCCCTCAAATCCCCCCCCCCCCCCAAGCTTCCGCTGTTCCCCCAGACAGGCACCGCTATCAGTAGGCAGTTAACGTTTCATAGGAGCAAAAACTAGAAAGACTATTTATCGAAGATTTGTTGTTTCCTAGTATCAATCTGTTCTATTATTCCCTTCAGCGTCATCCCCAACAGATGTATGGACCTTCAGTGTTCTAGCGTCCTTGGAGTTGGAAAGACAGTTAAGGCTGCTTGGTGAGAAACGTAAACCCGCCAAACTCTCCACCTACTAGTATCCCTCATTCTAGTCTCCATTTCTGGTATTCGAGCGACAATGTTTTCAGGTTTTCCTTTCCCATAGCAGCATCAGAATGAACGAGTAGAAAACACCCAATGTAATATGACTCAAGTCCACTAGGGTTACAGGTTGTTTTGGACCACATGTCGAGTACTGACGTGAGATCTCAATGCGCAATACGGCTCTTGGGCGTCTGTTTTATCACATTGTCCGCTGCCCTCTGATAACAGACTTCCCCTTCATTATTCCGCAGGGTCCCATTTATCTGGCATCAATATTACTGACGGAGCACTTCACCTCCCCTGAGCCTGACAGTGTGATGTTGGAATTTCCGCCTGTCTATCTCATAAAATATACTGCTGCGTTTGAAATACGTATCACAAAATAGCTGCATTTCCAAGCCAGGTCACAAGAGGGAGTCGAGGCGCTCAGGGCAGACCTGTGGGCTAGAGTGACCCATTGCCCCTACTCTTGGGGGAGTGAGCGTATATACATTAACTAAACTAGGTAGACTTCTGACTCAATTAGAATACCCGTCAAACTATATGTTGAGATACTTACAGCTGAAAGAGGCTACTAGTCGTTGTGTCCTTATCGCGAAGGAGCTAGTTAAATAAGGTGTTCGATACGTAGATGGACCGCAAATTTACTGCCGTTTTCGGCCGCCTTCTGCGACATCGGATGCAACCCCACCTCAGAATTTTCAACGATGACGGCAGCTTCAACAACCCAATACACAAACCCCTCCGAGTGAAGTTGCATCTACCACGGAGTCAACCCCCTCGTCATTGATCTCAGACGGACAATATTGGAGTCATCATCACAAATCTGCGAAATACACAGACAATGGCGCCCCACAAGTAAGGCACAACCTGTCCTGCATCGAGAACACACTCATACTCACCATGTACTCTCGTAGGGTGTTGATGCTCGGCGCTGGCTTCGTCACGAGACCGACCCTCGATATTCTCTCTGAATCGGGCATCTCCGTGACTGTTGGTATGGATTTCCCTCGGCCGAACGATGCTTCACGATTGGCCCACTGACGCTTCTGACGCTTCTGCAGCTTGCAGGACTCTTGAATCCGCCAAATCTCTCTCGGCCGGTGTCAAGAACGCCACCCCCATCTCGCTCGATGTTACCAACGACCAGGCCTTGGACGCCGAGCTCGCGAAGCACGACCTTGTCATCAGCTTGATCCCCTACACCTTCCACGCCGCCGTCATCAAATCTGCCATCCGACAAAAGAAGCATGTCGTCACCACAAGCTACGTTTCGCCGGCTATGATGGAGCTCGACCAACAGTGCAAGGATGCCGGCATCACCGTTATGAATGAGATCGGTTTGGGTGGGTGCCTTTCTCCAAGCTTGTTCCTCATATCCACTGCGAACTAACTGACTTTCCTACAGATCCGGGAATTGATCATCTATGTAAGAATCCACGCAGGATATGAACCGAGCGTGCGATACTGATCCTTTCAGACGCTGTCAAGGCCATCGAAGAAGTCCACAGAGAAGGAGGCCGCGTCACCTCCTTCTTAAGCTATTGCGGCGGTTTGACAGCGCCAGAGAACTCTGGAAACCCGTTGGGATACAAATTCTCATGGTAAGAACCCTTCCCGTTATTTATTGAAAAATGATTTGGCGCCATTGCGTTGTATTAGTTGCAACTTCCACCCATTTCAACACCCAGAACCCAGTCGCGGGTGCCTCGACAGTCTTTGAAATCATGATGCTAACACAGCAGGGCTCAAGGTCACCCCGCGGTGTTTTACTTGCGTTGCGAAATCCTGCCAGCTTTTATCAAGATGGCAAGGTTGTCAACGTAGCAGGCCCAGGTAAGAAACTTCATACCGGAACATCATGAGCGGAGGCAATGGGTCGACACTTTCCGGGAGGGGAGAACGCTAACATACCACGATCAAAGATCTAATGGCTACTGCTAAGCCATACCACATCTACCCAGGTAGGCAACCCCATACCCACAATGTGTCCGAAGACGTGGCCTCGCACCGGAGACCATGTTTCAACGCACGAACCTTTCTGTGATCTATAATACTAATACCCGAGGGTTAAAGGATTTGCTCTTGTTGCATATCCAAACAGAGATTCCACCGGATATAAGGAGCGCTACAACATCCCTGAGGCGCAGACCATCATCAGGTACACTTTTCAGATTAGATGCTTAGTGGCTACACAGTTACTAACATGTATCCAGAGGTACTCTGCGATACGCAGGTTTCCCAGAATTTGTCAAGGTTCTTGTCGATATAGGCTTCCTCAAAGACGAGGAACAAAGCTGTTGCAAGGAACCAATCCCTTGGAAGGAGGCCACGCAGCAGATCCTTGCTGCTCCATCATCAGATGAAAAGGACCTCATCGCTGCTATCTCCGCCAAGACCACTTTCAAGGACAACGAGCAACGAGAGCATATCTTGGCCGGCCTGAGATGGCTTGGAATATTTTCGTCAGAGAAAGTAAGTATTCATGTTTTCCGTTCCTGTTCGCTCGAGGTGCTGGCTGTGGCAGCCAGGTGGAAGTGTACATTCGGCGCGACCTTTTATCAGAAGATTTCACTAACACCGAGGGGCAAAAGATTTCCCCAGGAGGAAACCCGCTGGATACCATTTGCGCCACTCTCGAAAAGAAGATGCAATATGCCGAGGGAGAACGAGATCTTGTGATGTAAGTGGACAATCCCCAACACTGACATGATTGGAGTGTCAAGCCACCGTCCTGGGTGTAACACTCCAAAGCATGTAAATGTAGCATTTCTGGAAATGTAATGCTAACACTGCGAAGTCTGCAGCATAAGTTCGGGGTTGAGTTGAAGGATGGTACCAAGCAGACCAGACTTTCAACTCTTTGCGACTACGGTAGCACCGAACCAGGTGGTTACTCAGCAATGGCTAAACTTGGTGAGCATCCGCACTCGAATGGATAGTTGTTTGCATTGATTAATTGGACTCAGTTGGCATTCCATGCGCGGTTGCCGTCAAGCAAGTCTTGGATGGAACCCTCGCTGAGAGAGGTGTTCTCGCTCCGATGAGCAGCAAGATCAATGATCCTCTGATTGAGGAGCTCAAGGTAAGTAAAGCCACCCAAGCAAGCGTTCAACATGCTAATTTGTATTTCGTTTAGAAATACGGCATTTCATGCAAGGAGGAGATCGTCGCATAGAGCAGTAGGAAACAGGCAATCACTAAGTAGAGCAGTAGAAACAGACTGAATTGAAAAAGCTAAATCACACGCTATCTTCACCATCTCTTCAGTTTTGCCAGCGCGAATTTTGTTATTCATTGTTCACCAATGGCATTGCTACCTTATGCTAGACCTACACATTAAAAGACAAAGAATGCCTTGCTCTTTGATGGGTGGGACCCGGTAGGGTCCCAGGATAGTTGATAAGACGGTGTTATAAGAAGCGGAATGAATGCTTATTTAACGACCAATATTGATTTACCTGACTTTTTATCTCTCTGCCTCTCTCTTCCTTCCATTTTAATCGCTACCCTCATCGCTATCCTCAACGCTATCCTCAACGCTATCCTCATCGCTATTCTCATCGCTATCCTCATCGTCCGTCTCTTCACTATCTACATTAAGCCCGTCAATAGCCAGCCATTGATCTAGCGTCAACTTTGAAAGATTATCGAAGGAAAGCGTTGGTAGGTTTTCAAGCCCAGATAAAAGGCCGTCGGGCAGATTGCGATCCTGTGCTGGCTTACTTAGCTGAGCTATCAGGAGCATAATTTCAGCCAGTTGGATCGAGTCGACTGCCGCAGTATGGTTCTGGTCAACAAGGGGGGCTTTGCGGGTCCAGAATCCTGTAGAGTAATTGTTGACTCCACGTGGAAAGCTGGAAAACTTGACTGAGAACCTCCTTCAGAGCTATCTGTACGCAATAGGCCCGGCGAACAGGTAAAAGCGCCTCACTATTAAAGCCACCTGCTCGTAAGACGCTTTTGGCATACCCAAGGTCTAGGTCCGCATGCTTGCGATTGCTGTTCTCGACGAAGATATCGGTCGTCTGAACTTTTATAACCTCGATCTGTTTAGCAAGGTCGGAAACCGTGTATACCGTTGACACACTGTCTTTCGATAACCGGCCGGCTAAACGTGCAGCTGCCAATGAAGCCTGCCTACGGGGTTGGCCACGCTTGGTGTAGACTTCCTTCGGGGAGATGTAATCGGCAACAAGACGCCGTGATTTGATATCGGAAATGGCCACCTCTGTTACCCAGACGATGGTCCGTGTGCGAGCAAACTCGGTATCTATCGAGTAGAGATTCGGTGCCTGGGAAGAGTAGTCGAGGATGGTTTCGATAACGAGGTTGAGGTTAAGTGGCATTCGAAAGACGTTGTGCTTGAAGTGTTCCAGATATTTCGGTACTTTTGCAATGAATGCTGATGGTAAGTCCGGAACTGAACCGTGGTCTGCCGTTCCGGTTGGCATAGATGTACGATAGGTAGTGGCTGTCACAATACTTTCCGACGCCCTGCCACCTGGGTTGATCGCAGCTCCGTACCTCACAGTGTGGCCCATCTCGTTGAGGGATGCAACGATTTTCACACAGGATACTGAGCTCGCAGTGTAAACAGCGGCTCATTAAGTAGACGTAACCATAGAGAAAGTCCGCCGATTTCGGTGCTGAAACAAAGGGCTGAAGTCGTGAAGTTTCGAGATTTGAGGTCCTCTTCAAGGGACACGGTTCTCCGTCCTTTCTCATTCGCGCATTGCCCAGACCGACGCAATCATCTCCTGTATAAAACGAGCTAGAGCAGAGCCAATAATTAGGATTCTGAGCTATTCAAAAGATTAGTATCATGAAAATAGGGACTTCGAAAGGCTACTAACCGATGCAATCCTGATTGAAATCTCGGAGTCTCGTTGGAGCTGGCCACTTGAACTGTGGGATCCCCACTGGTCCCGATATGCTGCCAGATGACTCGGTGATCGCCGTGTTGCTCTGTTTGTCCAAGTGTGCGAGCATTTCAGTGAGTCTGTGGTGGTTGCGTGGAATCTCAATTCCTGGAGAGGGTGCGAGAAGAAGAAGATCGCAATCGGTTGAGGAACTTGGCATCTGTCAAAACGGGGCCGAGCTCATTTTGCAGGATGCGCAAGATGATGGGCCCTTCTCGCCCCACGAAGTGCCGAAAGACGAAGCGGGAGGTGGTGATCAAGTTGCTAAGGGTGCGCACCGAGTCCAAATGGGACAAAATATTTTCGAAGAGCTCTGGCGCGAGCGCGCTGAGATAGCAAGGTTTTTCTTCGTCGGGCATCTGAGGATGTCTTTCTAGGGTCATTTTGGCCCAAGATTGTGCTCCTGCACTTCGTCTGTTGGTGGGAAAGGTGGCCAGATTCTGCTCTGTTGATGTTGTGAGCAGGAGTATTTATGCGTCCGATTGGTGCTTACGCGCCGCACGGAAACTTCTTGGCTGCGCCTTAATTAGTTAGCACTGCATACCGACTTTATACCTACTGCACAGGTTAAAGCAGCAGCACCGGCTTACTCGCGAAGTTCTTAATGCCTCATGGGACCAATACACCTTCACACCTTGCTACAGATACGTTTGCAAGTCTTGGGGCCAATTAACCTGAATATCTCACCAACAAAATAAGAAATAGAATAAGGAGAGAAACACAGAAAGGAAATAAAAAAAGGGTTAGGGTGAGCTCTCTACCTACAGATCCACTGGACGCATGACTCTGTCCGTCTCAGGTTTCCCGCGAAACTGCCGCTTTGTAGCCCTCCTTCTCGACAACTTCAACGTCCGGCACATCAGAATGCTTGACGCCGTCCATGACGGCATCGATCTCCTCCAGGGTCAGGCCCTTGATCTCGACCCAGTACCACCAGACGAAGGCGAGGACCAGCACGTCCCACGTGCCGTTGATCATGTACGTCTTCCAGCCGATGTCCTCGAGGGAGAACGGGAAGGCGAAGACCCCCCATAGCGCCGTGGCATTGAGCACAAAGTTGAAAAACCCCATCCCCGTGGCCCGGATGCGGTAGTTGAGCACCTCGGCGGGGACCAGGTACAGTAGCGGCGTCCACCCGAAGCTGTACGCGCCCATGAAGATGAAGATCATGGCCACGGTCCCGTAGATCCCCGGGTTGTAGTTCGAGCTGCCGTAGATGCGGGTCAGGGCGCCCAGCAGGAAGATGGCGACGATCATGACGCCCGTGCTGACGAGCGCGGTGGCCTTGATGCCCAACTTGTCCGTGTAGAGGGTGCCGAATATTGACACGACGAGACACCAGGCATTTAGGATGATATTCTAGTAATATTTAGCACGAAATAGCAGATATAGAAGCCCTTGCCAGACATGGGTCTATCGGAGGAAGTAGACGCTCACGATTTGCAGTTGGGTGGTGACGTCCTTGATGCCAGCATTGTCAAGCATGGGCCCGAGATAGTAGCTAGCAATGATGTTCCCCGCAAGAGTCGAGAAGAAGGCGCACGTAGCCGAGATAACCAGTCTCTTCCTGGCCCCCCTGTTCCGCAGGATCTGCTTCAGCGACAGCTGCGCCTCGTCGTTCTTCTCGTACTCGAGCGTGTCGCAGATCTCCCTGAACTGCAGGAGCACCACCTCGTCGCTCTCGTCCCCCCCGGCGTTGGTCCGTGCTAGCACGCTGAGCGCCTCCTCCCGCCTGCCCCGACTGACCAGCCAGCGCGGTGACTCGGGAATGAAGGGAATGATGGCGATGCAGGCCAGGGAAAAGACCCCCTGGACCAGGCTGGGCAGGCGCCACGACCAATCGCCGTCGATCCCCGCCGTGCCGTAGGTGATCCCCGCCGCCACGAGCCCGCCCACGTAGTAGAAGTCGTTGAAGATTCCCAAGCCCCACGCCCGCCGCCGCCAGGGCAAGGTCTCGGCCAGGTATGCGGGGCCCGTGATGCCCGAGGCCGTGGTGCCGAAGCCGATGAGCACGCGCGCGAAGATGAACATGCCCACGTTCTGCGCGGCGGTCTGCAGCGCCACCGCGATGATGGTCAGCACCGCGGCCCAGAAGAGGGACGGCCGGCGGCCGATGGCGTCGGTCAGGGAGCCCCAGACGAAGCCGGCGATGCAGCCGCCCAGGTAGAGCGTGGCCGTGTTGAGGGCGGTCGTGGTGGTGTTGAGGTGGAAGTAGTCATTGTAGGACGGCAAGATATTCAGGCCATTTCTATGTAATTTTTGGGGGCTGCTGTTAGCCTACCTCCTCGTCGAATTTCGCAGAAATTTAACCAACTCATCTTATCACTGGCTCAACCTACATCATGGAGGCATCGTATCCGAACGTCTACGTCGTTGTCAGTTCCGCCAGCAGCTCTCCAGGCAAATGACTACGTAGTATACAAACTCACCGTCGAGGTGATCATGGAACATCCGATGAGGAGCACAGTGATGACGTTGGTAGACTCGGGCACCCACAGAGGGGCCCCGAAGGGAAGGATGTCGCCTTTTCTCATGATGATAATCCTAATAGACACAGCAATATGCACAGAGAATGGTAGGTTTGTTTGTTAATGCTTGGCTCGTCTCCTCCATGCAACGGCACGTCGTGATATGGAAGGGATCGTCCTTCTTGCTGAGATACGGAGGGATTCCCCCTCTCTGCCTGGCCGCGCATGACTGTCCGTAGGACGGGGTCGAATGAACACGTGCAGGGAGCCTGATAAGGAAGTTCGGCAAGTGGCTGAGATACCTAACGGTCACCTCGGGGCGGGGAAAAACATATTTATATAGGCATGGGTAAAGACAATATACCGTTGATGCATAAAACGATTAGAGGTCGGCAATCACAGCCGATAGGGGCGATGCTTTTACTTTCATACCACCCCCAAATCGATCACTCCAGTCCAGAACACACCGATGACGGTTTACTTCCATGTTCTTGCTCCATCACTTTACATCTGTGGTTGCCTTCCGGAGACAGAGTTCAGATAGCGATGGGGAATCGCTTCCTTCTGGACACAGTTCTATCTGTCTCAGCCCAGCACCTGGCACTGACAGGGGCTCAACCTGGCCAATCTGCATTGCCGTCGACTGTCAAACATTTCAACTTTGCCCAAGTTCACAGCTTTTACCTAGACCGCGCGATACGTGGCCAAGGGGAAGCGATATCATCCCAAGTCACCGCGGAGAACAGCCCGGCGGTTTTCTTTACTTTGTTGATGCTGTCCATCTCCAGCATTCGGGCCCCGCACGTAATCACGGCGAATGGCGACATGCCCGACAAGGGCAGCTACCCTCTACCCACCTCGTGGCTCTCCATATCCAACGCTGTCGCAGCAGTCTGCTCTTCTGCCGACTCATGTATTGACACTCATATTTCCGTTCGTCCTAGGAGCAGTCTAGACTGTGACACGCTGCTTTCCGCTGTAATGTTATGTACTGTTTCTTTTTCTTAGAAAACACCTTAAGCTAGGTAGGTACCTTATCAATTTGGCAGAGGTCCAATGTTAGCAGTTGGAGTATTTAGCTAGGGAAGGAATTTGCCCTTGATTATTCGCAAGAAAGAAAAGGTAATTAGTGGGTGGCACCTGCCATTAGCTAGCCTCCCTTTCCAAATCGAACCAACTCTATAATGTAATGACGCAGCAGGACGCTGCAAGCTAGAGACTGCACCCGCTACAGGAAGGAGCAAACTGGAGCAGCTGTATGCAACTAAGACCTGCTATAAATTAGGTAGGCACCACCACCCACACAAATCAGGGATGCACTTGCCGCAAGTGAAGGGAGCACCCGCCACAATCTTAGACTGCACCCGCCACAATCTTAGCCTGCACCCGCCACCCTTCAGGGGCGCACCTGCCACAAAACAAGGGAGCACCCGCCAGCACTAAAGGGAGCACCCGCCACAGCTAAGGGGAGCACCCGCCACAAATGAAGACTGCACAAAAGACAGGGGCAGACCAAGACAACAATGTGGAATCCCATGATGCATTGATGCTATTAATGCTAGTATGTGGCAGCCATACCTATCTTTCCGGGACCGGATGCAATATTATGTCCCGCCAGATCTCCGGGCTCCCGAATCGCGCAAACCCCAACCATAGGCCATCCTAGGCATCCTCCTCCGAAATCTCGCTCTCCACGCTCTCTTCTCTCTGCTCGACCGGCTCGCCCAAGACGTCCTCGGCGTCATAGTCGGAACCATGTTGGGAACCGTCTAGAGAGTCCTCGAAGGCGTCCTGAAAATCAAGCTGCTGACCATCCCAGATGTCCCCATTGTCCAGCTCATAGAGCTCACCAGTGTTTTGCTCGTAGAGCTCCCCAGCATCGTCCTCAACATGATCCCCAGCGACCTCCTCCCAGAGGTCCCCATTGACATCCTCCAAGAGGCCCGCATTGTCCTTGCGGGGGGCCCCACTGTCCTCCTCGTCGAGGTCCCCAATGTCCCCCCCAGCATCGTCCTCCTCCCCGCTCCCTACCTCCTCGCCGTGATCGTAGTCGTCATCCTCCCCGAGGTCTTCCCCGAGCTCATTCTCCATGGTGTGCCCAAACAGGCGCATAATCTCCTCCAGCTTCAGGGGCGGCTTATGCGCCTCGTCCTCCCGGAGCGTGGCCGCGATGGCCTTGTCCTTCTCGGCCTGCATGTCGGCGAGGCGCTCGTCGATCGTGTTCTTGGTCAGCATCTTGACGAAGTACGTGGGCTTCTTCTGCCCTATGCGGTGGACCCTCCCAAAGGCCTGGCGCTCGGCCGCGCTGTTCCACCACTGGTCGACCAGGATGACCCGGTTGGCGCACGTCAGGTTCAGGGCCACGCCACCGGCCTTCACCGATGCGATCTGTGTGTGGGGTGGGGGTTGAGGTTAGGAGGCCGTTTCGGAGAATTGGTGCAATGAGGGGTTTCATCGACTTACCATGACCCCGAATTCCTCCTGCGAGTGAAATGCTGTCACGGCCTTGTTGCGTGCCTCGAGAGTAGAACCGCCGAAGTAGTAAAGGAATTTGATGTTCTCCTCACTCAGCATCCGGCCGAGGATGCAGGCCACCTCCTTCCATTGAACAAAGACTATTCACAATCAGACCTAATGCTCTTGTACATCAACCACTAGAATCACAGTGGACAACTTACTGATGATCTTGTCCTTTGGGGCTTCCGCTTGCCATCTGAGAATTTGGCTCTTCACCGCGGTGGTCTTGGCGCTGGGAACAACAGCCTCCTTCGGCCATTTCTTGTCGCAGTCCTCAAGCCACTTCGATTTTCCCTTCGATCGCGGCTGGAACAGATGCTCGTCGTCTCCCAGCTTTCGCTCCCTCTTAGCCCTTTTCTCCTTCTTTTTGCCGGAAGATGGGCCAGGCACAGCAGGTTCGGGCTCGGGCTCGGGCTCGGGCTCGGGCTCGTCAACGGAGATCTGCTGCTGAGGCATATCAGGGGCTTCGACAAGGTCGGGCAGGGGTTCGGGGTTTTCCAATAGGGCTGGCTGGCCGTCGATGATGCATCCGCAAGTTGGGCAGTCGAATGTCGCCACGCGGGTTAACCCGTTCTGTCGGGCGCTCTCTCCGCGGGCTCGAATACACTCCCGGCAGAATACATGCCCACACTGTGGTTATTAGCATAGGCCCTTTCTGCATTGTAGTCCTGGGTGAGCTTAGAGGTTATTAATTAGCATCACATACCTCCGTTATCGATGCCTGCTGCGGGATTTCATAGCACAGTCGGCATAGGAGGTCCGCCGTGGTCTTGGACCTCTCTGCGTCCTCCAGCTGGGAGTTCATGTCGAACTCTTGGCCAAATCTCCCTTCGCCAAACTCTCCAGAGTCGTCGCGAGACTCAAATTCCGTATCCACCCATCGCCCAATCTGCTGATGAAGGGGTGTCTTGCCACCATGCTTCTTGAGCTGGTTCCTCAGCCACCGGAAGTCCTCGAGGGTGAAGTTTTCGGATAGGGCTCCTTCTAGGAGGAAAGGGTGGGCAATGGCTTGTCGAAGTCTCGTGAGATAAGCAAAGTATGTGCGGATCCTGGACTTTGCAGTCCCGGCTTTGATGTGCGACTTGATGTTGTCCGAGAAGCGGCTCTCGAGACGTCTTCTGGTGATCAGTATTGTGGAGTGCGAAGAGAAGGAAGGGGTAGGAGGCAATTATAAGTGGAAGCAAAGAGGGGGGGCAAAGGGGCTGGCTCCTCGGACTGTACACACCTATAGATCAATCTCTCTTCTACCGAGAGGTCAACCCAGACATTCTCGACAGAATGTGTCTTAGGAATCTCCAGAATCGGCCGTCCCATGAACTCGTCATTCACTCGCCTAGCATAGAAAAGTCAGGAGACATATCCATATGCTTCTGACTGAATCTAATCAGGCAGCACTTACCTCCGAAGCATTATGCTGGGCACGACTGCTGAGAGTCTCTCGAGAACGGTATCCTGTGGACTTGTTAGAAAGAGGCCGGAACGATTGGGCAAGAGGAGAGGGGTCGCCTACATCGTCTATATCGCCAAACTTCCTCTTGAACTCGTCGTAATCCCCTGCCCAATGTGCCCCAATGAACTTCATATATGGATATAGCTCTGCAAACTGTTAGATTCATATGTCACCCCCACAAATTTGTCATAACTCACCATCCACAGAATTGATAAGCGGAGTTCCCGTCACTGCCCAGCGGTATCTCGCACTGAGCTGCATGCAGGCTTTGGATGCTATGGGATTGTTAGCTGGGGAGGCATGATAAGGGAATGGAATCAATATATCCTTACTCCGAGTCAACTGGTTCTTGATGGCATGGGCTTCATCAAGGACCACCCTGAAGAATTCCGTCGAGAACAGTTCGCCAAGTGCGTGGTCGAATGCCTCAGTCCATTCCTCATCGTTAAGCTTCATGCCGGCAATTCTCTTCAATGTCTCATCCGAAGGGAATGCTGCTGCAACTTCATTGTAGCTGGTGATCCTGCGCAGAAACATTGTCAGTGAGGAACAGAGGGACAAAAAGTAATCAGCAAGGAACAGTCAGCAGTTGTTGAACTTACATGATGTCAGTATCCAGCCAAATAGACTTGTCCACACCCTTGGATGCCCTGTAATGCAAGATCTTTTTGGCCCATGAGCAGTGACGCCCAGCCTCGCTCATCCACTGGGCAATGGCAGATGCAGGAGCCACAATAAGAGTAGTCCTGCGGCCGGCCTTGATATCTTCGGGTGTTGGAAGGTTGGCCGACATTGTGGCCAGAACCTCAATGGTCTTTCCAAGGCCCATCTCGTCCGCCAAGATGCCTCCAAATGGACCATCCCGTGAGAATTCCTGGCCCAGCATCCATCTAACTCCCACCAGCTGGTGGTTGTAGAGGGCGGTCTTCATCCCAGCCAGGAGCCATTTCCCATCTTGTGCCGTGCACATGCCTGCACCAAATGACTTTGTAGCCTCTTCCAAGATCCTCTTGTCGACATTCGTGTCTCGCTTGTTAGGGTTGCTGGCAATGGTGACCAGCATCTGCTGCCACTGTTGGCCCTTGGTCTTGGCCTGGAGGGCACCTGGCATGGGGACTTCACCAAGAGCTGCTCTGGCCGTGAGAGGGTCACCGTCTCGAAGCATGCGCATGAGCTTGGCCTCCTCTGCCGTAGTTGAGGTGCCCTTTTTCTGCTTCTTCTTGTTGTTCCAGTAGTTGGGCCTCTTTGCTGCACGAGCTTTGGCAGGCCCATCAGCTGGTACAGGCCTCTTCCCATTGTTGTTCAGAGGCTCATTGTCTTGGGCTCCAAGCTCTGCATACTGCTGCTCCCAGTATTCTCTGGCCGATGAGACATACCCAGGGTGTTTCCCACTTGCTTCGGGTTCCCTTTCGTGTCTTGGCTGGTCCACTTCAGAAAGAGCTGTTCCCGGAGTCATGGATGCTTCACCATGTTCGTCGTGACTTTCGATATCTTCGATGTCTCCCATCTCTTCATCGCTGCTATCGATGTCAGCCAACCCAAGGTCCTCCATGATGACCTCAATCTCGGCCGTCCAACGGGCGCGCTTGTACACCTCCTGTTTGGATAGCTCCGTTGTCTTCCCTTTCCTTTCCAGTCGCCTGCGTCTGGCCATGAGATTCTGCAGCCTCTCAAGATCAGCTTGTCGAGCCCTGTCTTGCGCAGCAGGTTGCTCACTGCTCGGTAGATCTGGCACCACAGCCACAGACCCAGCATCAAGGTCAATGGCGTCTAGATCCGCCACAAGGCCTGAGCTGTGAGCTGGCTGGGCAGCGGTGGGAACAGCAGAGACAGTGGTCCTAGAGGCAGGGACTGCAATCGAAGCGGCGGTGGCGTGTCTGACAAAGTTGGGGTCCTTTACTTCATGCTTGACTTCTGGAGGTACAACTGCGTCGTATCCAGAGAGGTGGACGATTTTCGCTACTCTTACTCGTCTGGCCTCAGTTTCAGCATCTGTCTCCCCTGTGAGATCTATGCATGTCTCCTGCTTGACAAAGAGTCCCTCCTCTTCATTGTCGCCAAAGAGGTCGTCGCCAAAAAGGTCATCGTGGTTGGCGTTGGAGCCTGTATGGCTAGGAGGATAATTGTGGTTGTCTTCGTCTTCGCTATCGTCAACCACTATGATAGTGCGCTGGCTATTGTCTGTCTGGGGGTGATCAAGCTCAGGTCTGTTAATGTTCGATGTTTCGTCCCAATGGCCTTGTTCCTGGATATGGGGTGACTATGATTCAATGGCGTCAGCTTCTTTCCACCCAGGCCTATTTCTCCATACTATCGCTGTGAGAATACTGATAACTAGACTCACATGATGGTCGTGCTGCATGTGTTCGTTTTGATCGTAGGAGTAGGTATTCACGTGAACCTCACCCTGGGGCCAAGAACCCACCTCCTCAGATTCCCAATATCCCTGGTCGAAATTGTTATCTGACGACATGATGAAAATGTCAAAATACCATGGGATAAATGTCTCTAAGGTCCGGTAAAGCTGAGATAGCGTTTGCGGTTGGCAAACGGCATGGGTTATTGTGAGCTCTTTGATATTTGCTTGAGAGTGGCGTTAGTAGGGTGAAGTCAAAGGCGAATAAATGTAAAGATCAAGATTGTAAATTGTGTATGAGGGATATCCATTGAGGCGGGGTGGGAATTTGAAGATGGAGCCCTTGTTAGATGTATAGCAGAAGCTGACGAAGTGGATGGGAGATCAAATATCAAGGTTGGGTCGGATGTATGGCAGAGGCCGACAACTGGGAATGGGAAGGCAAAAGTCGATGGTTATATCAGATGTATGATAGAAGCCCACGACTGGCGTATGCGAATGCAAATATAAGATGCAGGTTGTGTTGGGTGTCGGGAGAAGCTACCAACTGGAGACTAGAAATGAAAAGATCGACATGTTTGGGCAGAACAGGGAGAAACCCACGAATGGGGAATGCAATGTAAATATCGAGATGCTGCCAGTTATACCAGAGGAGCTTACGATTAGGGAGTCCGACCCAGTGCAGAGGGTGTTATAAAATTGTAGGAGGATTCTGGAGGTGGAAAGAGGGAGCAGGTTGGAAATATTGGTTATGGTAAAGAACCTGACGACGAAGTTCGTAATAAAGGCGGTGGAGGAGGCCGACGAGGCCGATCGGGAAGGAGGTAGGGAGAGAAGGAGCGAGAGAAAATGGGGGTGAAGGTCGGGATGGTGGTCTCGGTGAAGGATGAAATGTGAGTCACCAAAGAAACGAACCACGATTATGCCATGCTACGCACAGTACTGATAGAAGTTGCGACGTGGGGAGCTGAAGATCAATGGGAGTTTGAAGATCAGTTTCCAGTTTCCAGGTACGAAAGAGATATCAAATGGTGTGGAGGTTGTGAGGTCTCCAGGATGTGGAGACAGGATGTTGAGAGAGAAAGGCGTACCGGTCTCACCGACAGCGAGATGAAGATGGGTGCCCTAAGAAGAAAAAATATAGGAGGCGGAAATGTAGAGAACATGCCATACCTGAAGGTGTCCTCCAATTCTAGATGTACGAGTTGAGGTGTAGGTCAACTAGCGGGTGGTTGGCGAGGCTGTCCTGGATATCGCCGGCGAAGGCTACGTTGGTTGTTGCGAGAGGAAAGGAGTTTCGGCAACGGCCTTCGAAAGGATATGGTGCAGAAATGTACCCGGAGCCAAGACAGGGGACTGGTTGGCTGTAACGTAGTTAGGTAGTTAGTTGAGAGAGGTTGGTCGAGGAATAATGGGCCGGATCTTCGAGTCGGTTGATCGAGGAAATATCTGCCGTGGATTATCTTGGAAGGAGCGAGCCAGTAGGGCAAGTACGGTTCCGAGTCAGTCGGCGTTCGTTTACCTTGGCCGGTTCCGTAAGGTGACCACAATGGAAGTTGAGTGGGCAGGTCGGAAAGAAAGGATGATCAGGGGTAAAAACATCATCAACAAATTGGCTCTGTGGGATGTAGGCTGACAGACCTTGATGATGTTCAAGCAAGGGGAGAGAAAGGAGAGGAAGTAATAAAAGCAGTGGAAAAGGTTGGATTCTCTAAGGCAAGGGGGCTGGTGTGAGCTCAATAACATCTAGGGCCAGTGTAGGGTCTACGGATAATGATCATTGATTGGTATCCCCTTAATGCCGGCACCACGATGCTCACATTCTGTACCTGCAGGAAACGCACAATATTCCTTCTTACTGGCCAAGTCTGTTCTTTGCCTGTACATGTGACGATTCCCTGTGTCCTGATATGCATATTGTATCTCCTTTGACGGCATCTTCGAAGAACATCGATAGAGACATGTAGGAATGGAAGGGATCGGCGCCAGCATGGAGAGAGAGAAGCAGCCATTGCCATGGTCAAGCACCAGAGAGCCATTGTAGCCTTTGAGCCATCGCCATTGCATTGCTGTTGTCCCTACCCATTACCCCTGAACCATCTACATTGAAACTGACTAATCCGTACCAATAAAGGAGATCGCTAGAAGAGTCATCAGCATATACCAAGCCCCCTTTAGTCCAGCTCCCCAGTAATATACCCAATCTGCCTCCGCCCATTAGCCCCCGAAGCGGTGAGCTTCCCAGCCAGGCTATTCTGGCTATCAACCAACCTCCTCTGCTCCGCGATCCTCCCCAGCACCCTCGCCTCATTCGCCGCATCAAGCCTTTCGACCTCCTCCCTCTCCCTGACCCGCACGGCGCTCAGCTCTTTCGCGTTCCGCACCTGCTCGGCCCCGACCCGGCGCTCCCACTCCAGCATCCTGGCCCGCCCGCCCTCCTCGACCTCCATGCGCGCCTCGGCGATCAGCCTCGTCCTCGCCAGCCCCGCCTCGGCCAGCGCCCTCTCGTGCCCGAGCGCCTCCTCGCGCTCCGCCCTCGCCCGCCGCAGCTGCGCCGCGAACACCTCGTCCTGCACCGCGCTCGCCTCCCGCACCCGCCCCAGCTCCTCCGCATGCCGCCGCCGCGCCCGCGCCTCCTCGAGCTCCGCCCGCTCCGCCAGGAGCCGGTTCTGCACGGCCGCCATGTCGCGCTGCCGCGCCGCCGCGAGCGCCTGGTCCTCCGATTCCAGCGCGAGCCGCTCGAGCCGCGCTCGGCGCATTCGCTCGGCGTGGAGTAGGTCCTCGGGCAGGTTGACCGCGCCCTCGGGCTGGGGCCCGTCGTTGGCGTAGAAAATGTCCCGCGCCCGGTTGGCCTTGAGAAGCCCGAGGAGGGCGGGCTTGATGGGGGACTCGGAGAGGACGCGGGTGACGTATTGGGTCGGCGAGTATGTGTAGGTGTTGTCGACGTAGTTGTTGAAAGGCTCGTTGATGTGCTTCCACATCCCGGCCTTGAGGAGCGCGCGTGTCGTTGCCAGGGCATCGGGCGACTCGAGGGCTAGGAGGAGGGCGGATTTCCCGTCCGAGTGGAGGCTGAGGTCTGTCCCCTGCTCGACGAGGTAGGCCATGACCTTCGCCATCTGCTTCTCTTGGGCCGCGGTGAGAGCACCGGCATGCGCAGCATTGAGGCACAACTCGGCCAAGGCGCTTCGTCCACCATGTATCGGACTGGGGAAGTCCAGATCATGGCCAAAGTCAACGAGAACCTGGACGGCGCGGAGGTTAAGCTCGCGAGCAGCATTGTGCAGCGAACCATCATTCTTGCTGGGTTCCGCAGCCAGGATATTCGACATCATACTGGTACCCAGATCACCCCCAACCCGAGTTGCCATTGTCAAGGGCGTGTTGCCAGTAGCATCAATAACGTCAACCTCTGCCCCAGCTAGGATAAGACACTTGACGATGTTCTGTCGCCGGTTCTGCACAGCCAGCATGAGGGGCGTGGTCTTTGATAGGCGCGTCTCAAAGTTGACGTTCGCGCCGCTGCTAATCAGCAATTCGACGACCCCGTCGCTCACCCTCTTTTGTGGCTGCAGGAGCGCCCAAAGCAAGAGGCTGACCGGCTCCTCTTCCTCGACCTCGGCCATGACCAGGGCCATTTCCATCTGGTCGCGGTAGAACCCTGCTTCGAGCAGGGCTTGCACAACCTTGACCGACCGCGGAAACTGGGAGACGGCTCGGAAAAGGACCGGACCGGACTCGGCGTGCGCAGACACCACATCCAGTCTTTCCTCTCCGTCGTGGTAGTTAGTGAAGAGGGCTATGAGAGGGAGGATCCTATCCTCGTCAAGATCAGAGTCGAATATGTACGGGAAGGCTAGGGAGATAGTGTGAGAGCCTGGTTTTTGCTTCAAGATCTGCTCGACGAGTTCGGGATCAGCCAGCCTCGCTGCTTTCTGAAGCACCAAGCCATCCTCGCTGTTGACATCGGCATGGAGCACTAGAAGATCGATGAATCGACGGGTGAGGGCATCCATGTTGGGATCGGAGACGTAGATGTCAACAGCAGTGCTCAGGGCAGTCGCGACAGCCCCTCCTTGGGCTCCCTTTTCTAAAAGTCGCTTCGCGATCTGGTAGCCCTGTTCCGAGAGCCATACATCAGCAGCTGCGGGTGTGAATGTCTCTTTGAAGGTCCAAGACAGGTCAGACTGTGGGGTTTCAGCCTCAAGAAAGACATCCACCACATCCACCAACAGGCTTTGCGCAGCATCGATCAGGCTCTGACACCCATTCGTCAGCGGCGATGCCCCCTTGCCGAGTAGCAACCTGATGAGGCGCAGATCAGGCTCATTCTTGACAGCTTTGCTCAGCGTCATATGGATCTCGTCTTGCGACACGGGCTGGCCAGCTGCAAAGACCCACTCGATGACTTGATACCGCGGATCCCGACTCAGTCTCCAGCTTGCCTTCAGAGCCTTGGCCAATGTCGCCGTCGACGGCTTCTGCTGCCGCTCTCCGGCCTTCTCGATGCCGAGCATTAGGGCGAGATTGCCCATCATCGCGCTGCGGGTCGCCGTCCAGACCGCGTCGCCATTGTTGTAGTTGACGTTGGCGCCGAACTCGAGAAGCAGCCTCACCAGCGGCGTCCCGTCGTCCCCGAACCTCGCGGAAGACACGAGCTGCGCGTCGACCACCTCGCCGCCGACGCCCTTCTCCAGCAGCAGGCGGAAGACGTCGGCCCGCTTCTTGAGGTCGCCGGCCTCGGTCGCGGCCTGGAACCCCTTCGCCAGCACGGGCTTCTTCACCTCGTCTCTGCTCCCCAGCAGCATCCGGAGCACATCGGCCGCGCCGGCCCGGCAGGCCTCCACGATTGCCTGTCCCTCCTTATGGTCTGCGCTGGCGCCTCGGTCCAAGAGCATCTTCCCGAGGGCCAGGTCGCCATCGGCCGCGGCGGCCAGCAGTGCGTCGGAGACGACAGGTTCGGAGGCGCCCGCCCCGAGCAACAGCTCGCAGATGCGCAGGCGCTTCTCCTTGTGCGCGACCTTGGCCGCCTCCTCGAACTTGGCGTTGAAGAGAGCGGCGACATACTTCTTGGACGCGTCTCGGAGGAGGACCTCAACGACGTCGGCATTCTCCCTCCGTATCGCGCAGCTGAGGGCCTCGCCGTCGCCCAGCTCCGCACGAGCCCCAAGAATCTTGATTAGCGAGATGTCGTCGGGATATGTGTTGACAGCGTGGACCAGGGCGCGATTGGCCTCCCCGGCAGGCGCGCCGGCGTCGATTAGCTTCTTAGTAAAGGTGAGACGGTCCATGGGATCCGCAATGTGAAGGGCATGGGGGAGGCCTGCCGCTAGGCACATGGGATTTGGGCGGGCGGCGAAAAGGAGGTCGGATACCGGGGCATTGGCCGCAGAAACGGCGATGCAGAGTCCTGCCCCCTTGTGAAAATTAACATCGGCTCCTGATGACAGGAGCGACTTGACGACAGTTAGGAGTTGCTTCTCGTTCGTCGTCTTGACCAACGTCTGGACCTCCTTGACTAGAAGATGGCTGAGAAAAGCTTTGTCATTGCTGCGCTGTAGAATGGATTCGAATTTTGCTGCCTTGGCTGCGTCGGTGGGCATTTCGGTCAACGCATCGAGACCGCGATTGAGCGTCTCAGGGGTGGGCTTCCCTTTCTGAAGTAGAAGCTCGAGAATCGCCGAGTTGCCATTATGAACCGCTGCAAGATGTCATGTGAGTGGGTGGACGAGGACGAGGATTTGGGGGCCGGAAAGATGGAAGACATACCATGTACGACGGGGATGCCTTGCAGGAAGTTGACATCGCCTTTCCCATGTTCTAGCAGAAGGTTCAAAAGCTCGGCATCGATCGGCTTCGATTGGAGGACCTGCACCATGGCGGCCGATATTTCCTTGGCCTCCCGCGCGGCTCCTGCTTGTGTGAGTAGGGTTATCATTTTGTACCGCTTCGGGCGGTCTTCAATAGCCAGTGCCTTGGGTATCCCTGCTGCAGCAGTCTCGGCTGTTGGACCGTTATTGAGCAAGGTTTCCAGAAGGTTGGTATCTTGGTGGGAAATGGCCGACAGGATTCCCGCTCCGGCGTTGAAGTTGACATCGGCATTGCAACTGAGAAGTAAGCCGATGAGATGCTCATCCCTCCGTGGTGGTTCCTCCTCGATGGCTTCCTGGAGAACCTGTGAGACGCAGGGACCTCTTAAGCCGGTAGCTAGGAAGGACTGAGCAACTTCATATCTGGCGACAGGAGAGAGGGGCAATATCTGTGGGAAGATCTCGGCTAAGGTCTCCAAGGTTGGCTTGCCAGCTAGGAGCAGTTTGACCAAGGGGATATTGCTAGCTTTAACGGCGATTTGCAGAGCCAGACCCCCTCGATGGTCGACGGATGCGGTCTCGTGTCGTCCATCGTAAACAATTCCTCGGGTGTCGTTCCGTAGATCGTGGCCGAGAACGAGTCGTCCAACGGGGAAGTGTTGTGTGAGGAGAAGGTTCACGGATTCTATATCCCCAGCCTCCACTGCATCGACCAGCGCATCGTGTACTGGTGGGCCGCCTGCACCTTTGCGCAACAGCATACTTAGAAGGTTCTGTCGATCCTCTGGCACGATCTCCTTGGGGATTTGCGATACGCATTGGGAGGCGTTCGCCCGGCTCAATGTTGTGTTGTCCGTCAATAACAACTGGACAAGATGAGTCTTACCACTTGAGATGGCGGCCTGCAGAACCATTGCGTCCTGATACTCGACAGACGCTCCGTACGAGACGAGCAAGTCGACCATTTCATAAAACCCTACCGAGGAGGCTTGCACCAAGGCTTCTGAGACCACGTCCCCCGATGCGCCCGCACACAAGAGACCGTGTGCGAGAGCCAGCTTCTCATTCGGCCCGATCTTCGTGTTAGCGAACAAACTTCCAAAAGCTTCATCGAGGCCTGGCCCGGTCGGCGGCTTCGCCCCTGTCAGAATTGCAAGCACGATGTCCACCCGACACAGGATGATGGCCTCCTTCAGCACCTGCGCGTTGTTATAGTTCCCATCTGCAGTCGATCGACTGAGGCGGAGGACCGTGTCGAGGCATCCCCTCCGTACCGCATCCACCATCGATTGCGAAACCCAGCTCGAGGAAGGGCGGCCGTCGGACTGGAGAATGAGTCCTACGAGGTCCGCTTGGCCGCCGGTAATGCATAACTGCCGGAAAGCGTCCTGGCCATCTGCTGTCTGAGAGGCATTTGCGCCACAGCGAAGCAATAGTTCCACGATCGCAACATCACCAGAACGGATGGCCACGGGGAGTGCGCTGTCGAGGGTCACGCGATCGGCGTACTGCACTAGGGCGGCGACCATGTCCGCCTGGCGATTCCCGATGGCCTTCTGCAGGACTCGGCTGCGCTCGAGCGACTCAAGGCTCTTCCTCCGGGTGAGCAGGTTAGTCCGACGCTTGGTGTTTGCAACATTCAAGTCCCCGCCGGCCGCCATCAGCTTAGAGATGAGAGCCTCAGCCACCCCAGGTGAGCCACCATTTTCGACATGAGCATCAAGAGCCTTGAAGACCTCTTGCGATTCCCAGCCCTTCTTCTTGCCCGTGAAAGCCCGCCGGATGCCGCCCTGGGAGTTCTTATCATGGCCGGCATCTATTCGGCGGCGTTTGAGAAGTTCCTCGGCAAGGAAGTCATCATTAGGGGCCTGGAAGCCCGCGGATTGTTGTGAGGGGTCGGGCCGGGTTAGCGACGATAACGGAGCAAGGCTGGCAATGCCCCATGCCGCTGCGAGTTGTTGGAGCACCTGATGGCGATCATCTTGACTCGGTGACAAAGCCATCGTAGCTTAGGCGTAGGATGAGAAGCAACATGGGCTTCGATCGGCAATGCCCAAGTTGCCCTTCGTTTCTAGGGAGTTTTACAGGCGAGGCTGGAAGTAGAACCCATTCAAGGCAGGGGAGTGCAGTCGAGAGAACCCGTAACGCTGTCTAGGTACGGGCCCGAAAGGTATGTCTCAGGAGAGGAATGCCCCAGCCTCGCACGAGCCCGCAGATCCGGGGTAGTTCGCGCGGGCAGAAATTCAAGGAAACAAGAGACAGTGCGTTAGAAGCTTCAGGATGGTTGACTATTGGGCTTCTAGAAGCCGATTCGAAGCGACAGAACTTAATGAGAAGGCAAAGGGAAGAGGAAGAAGCGGAGGATCTGTTTCACACCATGACAGTAATGGGACGAAAACGGGTGCATTAAATCCATCCCCTGCGCCTTCTCGAAGGTTGAGAATCGAGTCTAAATTCCATCAATCTTTGTGCACAGCCTCGTGTTACCCACACCACACACATCAAGAAGGTCTGCATTTTGGCCAGAGGAACACAAGGAACAAGCCCATGACGCGCCCTGCTTTACGTGGCCTGCGAGCATTGATCATTTGGCGACCTGTTCGGGGCACAGAAGAGCTGGGGTGGAGTAATGTTACGTAATGAGGCTCGTGTAAGACTGCAGGGGTGACGGCACTGACGGAAACATTTTCTGGACTTCCTACCTAGCTATGTACCCAGCGCAGAACTTGACGAAAAATATGTCGAGACGGGTGGGAAAGGGAAGGGAAAGGGGAATCGGAGAGAGATGGGATTGCTGAAGAGAGCGAAGTCCCCAACTTTTGTCACGAGAGAGGGCAAGTCGAGAACTTGATACGCGCAAGACCGCCTGTCGTCCCTCCTCCTAAGCCAACAATGTCTGTGCTAAGAGCCATGTAATACCTGAGATGAGCTATATGTTGACGAATGTGCGCCGAGCCCGCATGCCTGATTGGTTTTGGTTGTCTTTCGCGAGGGACAATTGCAAGGTGGTCCTAATCTGTGGCTCCGATAAAGCGGTAATGCAAGGGCCCCTAGAAATGAAGCCATATACGGAGGGAGTGGCTCGAACTGCGAGTCTTGATCCAAATGCCCAGGGCGCGCTGATTCAGGTAAGCCTTTCCGCCACGGAAAATTGAAGGTCTACGGGATCTGCACTGGAGAAGTGTAAGTCGTGAGTAGGTATGTTATTCGCAAACACGCAACCCAGGTAGTTGACCAGCTTACAGCTCACCAGTAACAGATTACGAAGAGGTACCTAGTGGTCTGTTATTGGCCATCGAAAGCTCCCCAATAAATTACGTCATTATCATACAGATCGGACTTAACAACAGCAACCACTTCCCATGCCCTATCCCCAAGTCAATGCCCACTTCACAAGATCGGGCCTCACTCTTGATGTCTCTCCGCGTTGTACCGACGATATCACGGTTTCGAGCGTGCAGAAATAATCCCATATCTAGGCCACACCTCAAAATAGCTTCGGCTAGAACAAGCTCTTACACCGTCGCTCTCCATCCAACCCCGCACCGCGCAGCCCCGCACCCAACCCCAACTATGGCCCCAATCCCGAAGACCATGTCCGGCATCGTCATCGACGAGCCCGGCGGTGTCGAGGCGCTCAAGTGGAAGACGGACATCCCTGTGCCCGAGCTCAAGGAAGGCGACGTCCTAATCAAGAACGAGTTCATTGGCGTCAATTACATTGACACGTACGACCCACGCTTCTAAATTCCCCTCATCCCCACCCGTAGACAACAAGTTCTACTCCATTACCGACCATGTCGGGGCATTTAGATCTATCTAGCTGACACGCCATTAACCTCCCGGCCCAACCAACAGCTACTTCCGCACAGGCCTCTACAAAGCCCCCCTCCCGCTGATAACCGGCCGCGAAGCCGCCGGCACCGTCGTCGCGGCCCACCCCTCGGTGACGGACTTCAAGGAGGGCGACCGGGTCACCTACCTAGACCACCACGCCTACGCGCAGCTGACCGCTGTGGCCGCCTCCAAGGTCCTCCGCCTGCCCGACGGGCTCGCCTCCGACCTCGCCGCCGCCTCCATGCTGCAGGGGCTGACGGCGCTGACCCTCATCCGCGAGGCCGCGGGCATCGGCTCCAACCTCGGCGTCTCCGAGGGGCCGTGGGCGCTGGTCCACGCCGCCGCCGGGGGGGTCGGGTCCCAGCTGGTGCAGATGCTGGCCGCGCGGGGCGTAAAGGTCATCGGCACGGCGGGCTCCGCGGACAAGTGCGAGCTGGCGCGGAAGCTCGGGGCGAAGTGGGTGGTTAACAGCCGGGACGGGGATTTAGTGGGCCGCGTCAAGGAGATCACGTCCGGGAACGGCGTGGATGTTATCTTTGACGGGGTCGGTAAGGCTACCTTCGACAGCGATCTGGAGATGGTGGCGAGGAAGGGGACAGTTGTCATGTTTGGCAATGCCGTGAGTCTCTCCCGGTGATGCATTTTCTTTCGATTCGGCCCTGTGTGACCCCAGTGACCGCTAACTTGTCTACGTGCCTAGTCTGGACCTGTCCCGCCCGTCGACCTTCTCAAACTTGGGGCCAAGAACATCAAGCTCATGCGGCCTACGCTCTTCAACTACCTCGTCACGCGGGAGGAGCTGGAGACGAACACAAACGAACTCTTCGATTTGCTCCTGTCTGGAAAGGTTACAGTGGATGTCCACAAAGTTTACCCGCTGAAGGAGGTCGGTCAGGCACATTCGGACCTGGAGGGGAGGAAGACGACTGGGAAATTGCTTTTGAAGCCTTGAAAGTGCAGACCATACGTGGCTCTCATGACCGACAGTGTGCAGCAAACAGAGAGAGAGAAACAGGCTTGCTCGCAACCTGTATAGTAAATTAAAACAAGCTAATACCGAACACCGCCTAGTCAAGCCTTTTGGCCCGCCTTCAGGGCTTCGAGGAACTCCGCTGGTGGCTCCTGGCGGTAGCCTTTCGGATTGTTGTTTACCCATCGCCACAGATCGGCACAGGCATCCTCCATCCTGAGCTCTGTCTTCCATTGAAGCTCCTTGTTAGCAAGTGACGGATTTGCCGTTAGGTCTAGCACGTCTCCCGGCCTCCGGTCGACAACCTCGTAAGGGAGATCCCGTCCAACGACGTGACTGAAGGCATTTATCATCTCGAAGACGGTGCTGCCCCGGCCCGAGCCCAGGTTCCATGCCCGGACCCCGGGCTTCTGCTCGCGGACATAGTTCAGCGCTGCCAAGTGCCCCTTGGCAAGATCCAGAACGTGAATGTAGTCTCGGATCGCGGTACCATCTCTCGATGAGTAGTCTGAGGACGGCCGTTAGCTCCCCATGCCCAAAGGTTCCAGAGCAGCTGGTTCCTCCTACCTTTGCCAAAGACTAGCAACTTTTCCCGCTCTCCAGTAGCGACCTTGCCTAGCAGAGGTAGCAGGTTAAAAGGCACCCCTTGTGGGTCCTCGCCCATAATGCCACTGGGATGGGCACCGCACGGATTGAAGTACCGCAGCAGCGCTCCGTTCCACTGCTCGAATGACTTGTTCGCCTTCTTGGCGTTGTTGCGCTGCGCCTCCACATGGTCGGTGATGACGCTCTCGATCATAGACTTGGTGCGACCGTATGTGTTTGTGGGGCCGATGGGGCAATGTTCGGGGATCGGAATCATGTTAGGGAAGCGGGTCGCATCGCCATACACCGTTGCCGAGGACGAGAAGACTATGTTCGTAACATTGTGCTTGGTCATTGAGCGCAGCAGCGAGATACTGCCACCGACGTTCACTCGATAGTACTCCAGCGGGATTTCGCCGGATTCACCAACAGCCTGTTTCCAATTCCTCACCGTCAGCACCGAACCATGCGCAGTCGTCCTGTCAGTAGACCGAAGAAGGGAACAGAACAGACTTTGAGGGCAGCGAAGTGGATGACGCTGTCAATTTCAGGATGCTTGGCGAAGACATCGTCCAGCGCAGCCTCGTTGGTGACATCGATCTCGTAGAAGCGCGGCCGCTTGCCGCAGATCAGTTCGATGCGGTCAACGGCAACCTTGGAGGAGTTGTAGAGATTATCCACAATGATGACCTCGTATCCATTCTCAAGCAGGGCCAGCGCTGTGAACGAGCCGATGTAGCCGGTGCCACTGCAAGCCACAAGCCAAGTCAGTTTCGTTTCCCATCTACGTGCGGGGTTGTTGGGGCTCCTTTTTGGCGCGACAACTTTACTTACCCGGTGACCAGAACAGTACCGACCGCCATTTTTGGTTGCAGCCTTATTCGAGGTGGAAGACTTGAAGAGGCAGGACAAAGAGCACCAACGGATATCAAAGAAGCGATGGCTTTCTTAAATGCTGTTACTGGGCGCTGATGATGCACATCGAAATCTCGCTAGTCCCACAGTTTGCCGTGGGGCTGGGGACATCCGAACGTTGCAGAATACGAGACCCAAAGAAACGTGCCACTCAAACTCACCTATCCAGTCCGTAAACCTGATACCTGGCAGGACCAATTGGGCAGGTAGCTCCCGTCCTTCCCTCGCCAATTTAGCAACCAAATCGACTCTTTCCTTTCCCCTTCATGCTACATGGCGACGTAATCACATGAGCGCCTCGCCTTCAAAGTGGCGTGGGAGGATGTAGGTACCTGGAAGCGGGTCTAGATCGTTTTCTATAACAGAAGTGGCTTGTTTCACTAACCTCGTTCCCCACAGCATGTTTTCAACTGGCTCGTGCATTTCTCGATGCGCTTCCAAGTTCCACAACAGACAAACGCGCAAACGGACCGCCGCTTCTGATCCTCGAGACAAAGAAACAAAGCCACCACAGTCAGCGGTCTAAATGCCAGAAAGCCTCAGATTTGAACCGATTCTTATCCTCGTAGTCCGTATGCGTCGACTGGTTGAATTAGGTAGCCAAGTAAGGTACCTACTGTATAGGTAGAATGCAGCCATTTGCAACCAACCAATCTTGCATGCGCTGAATCGATGCATGGGCTGTTTAGTCAGCAGACGACTGTTTTCCTGAGGCTCTGGCTCCCGCCTGGCACGACACGTCCTCGGAGCCGAATTTACCAACCACCGGAACCGTCGAAAACGCGTTAATTGGATGCCAATCCAACAATCCAACAATGGGAGACAAAATATGCCAGGCGCCATATCCTCATGAAAACGGAATCATTTATGAATGGCATGGGACCAACAGGTTGGCTGAGAAATAATTAATGCACTCGTCTCGGGTTTCTAAAGGGTTCATTGCGCCCTGTAAATTCGCATCTCACCCGCCTTGATCCTCAAAAGCCCTCCCTCCGCTTCGTCTCTGCGGACCTTGCCAACGCCACTCATCAAGCAGAGAACCTCGGCCATTTTGTCGAGCGGTTAGTGCTTATTCAAACTTTGCGCGGATAGATCATTGCGGTGAGTAGATTTCCTGGCATTCCCTAAACCAACCCTTGTACGTCTCACCAGCGGCGCGGTTGAAGCAAAATCTCAGACCGGCTCAGCCAAGCATGTCCAAATTCGCCGGTTGCTCTCTTTCTCTCCTTGAAGTAAATCGCATTGCTTGGCGAAATCGGCCAGTCTTGCATGCCTTCGTCCCTTTTATTTCTCAGTTCATCTCACCCATCACAACCCACCTTCACTACTCCTTCACCCTTTTTGCCTCATTTTCATGTGCTGATCCTTTGCTAGAAGCTAATCCCAGCATCCCTAGCCAGACTCTGGGAGATATCGTGGGATCTATCGAGTCTTGGAACGCGAGCGCAGACCCGTCAAG
This sequence comes from Phialemonium atrogriseum, assembly GCF_030411735.1. NCBI lineage: Eukaryota > Fungi > Ascomycota > Sordariomycetes > Cephalothecales > Cephalothecaceae > Phialemonium > Phialemonium atrogriseum. The sequence goes on from NW_026848147.1 coordinate 242,420, forward strand.
ATGCCTCCCAAACGGCGCAGGCCTACGGCCGATGATGGTGCTGAGCGGTCAGATGACCCTCCCCAGACCCGGAGCGCAGCCATCACGTCGCGGTTAACGCCGCTGCAAGCGAAGCACAGCACTTCGTATGGCTCTCCTGCACCTGTATTGCCCCTGCGAGATTCAGGCAAATACGGGGCAAATCTCAAAGGCGCCACGCGCGATATCTTTGCGGCCGTGCGCAAAGAGAACAAGCAGGCCAAACTAGATCAGGGACTCACCCATGGAGAGGTAGTAAGGGAATCCGAGTCCCCTGCTCCTCCGAGTGAGCCGGTAGATGAGGCTGATACCTTGAAGCGCCAACAAGAGGAAGAGGAGGCTATTCGACTACAGGAGGCTGAAGAGGCTGCTCGACAACGTGTGCTTGAAGAAAGGGCCGTTCGCCGGCGGGACCTTGCAGATAAAGTCGCTCGCCGAGAGGCTGCCCGAAAACAGGAGGCTGAAGAAGAGGCTGCTCGACAACGCGAAGCAGAAGAAGAGGCCGTTCGACAACGCGAGGCAGAAGCTGAGGCCGCCCAGCAACAACAGGCTGAAGAAGAGGCAGCTCGGCAACAGGCAGAAGTCGACATGGAGAACCGGCTGCAAGAGGCTGAAGCAGCGAGACGAACGGAACAGGAACGAGAAGTGAAGCGGAAATCCATGCTTCGCGACATCCAGGAAGAGGAAGGGTACGATGAGCAAGAAGATGGAGGGTACGATGAGCAGGAAGACGAGCAGGAACAAGACCAAGGAGTGCACCTTCCGGACGACGTGCAGCGCTTTGCCAGGTCGGAGATATGGGAAGCAGCAGCTGGCGGCTCCAGACTTGGAGCATTTCGGAAGCGTCCTACGCCCGAATCCGCGCCAACTTCCTCTCCGAAGCGAGCGAAAAAAGACCATACACCGTCGCACAACCCCACAGACGACAGGCGCGGTCCTGGCAACCTGTCAGACCCTTCTGAGTTCCTCGGGCTGACGGGCCGGAGCTTCATTGAGGAGAGCAATGTTTTCAAGGACGCTGAGCTGCAAACTCCGGCAGGTTCGTCAGTCATGGGCGATACTCCAACCCGAAACAGACAGACAGCTATTCCAGTGGCGGGGCCAAGAGACGGTGGCCTCGCTTCTAACATACTCCCTGTCTCGAGGGAGTCGAGGCCGAGGCTGCGATCTTCCGCCTTCCCTGCACAACTTCCCCAGCCTGCAACAGACGCGTCTGTGGCAAGTAGTGGGAAGCCGGTGACAATGGAGCACGAGGCTGAGACTGGACATCCTGCCGCTCAACGCCGACCTTCAGCTCCAACCGGAAATAGGCCGACCGAGAACAATGGCCCAATTTTGCATCGGCGCGGCCGCTCAAAACGTGCTGAACCGGGTATAACGCAGAACTCCCGAGAAGAGGACCCAGTCGCGGCGTCTCCAGGCCGCGGCAGGCCGCTCCCGGCCTCTGGCGACTTGCTTTCCAACCGTCCAGTGTTTCCCCCCCCTGCGACGGGCGGCGGAGAAACCGAGTCTCAAGCAGCCAGCAGCTCGGGCGTCCGCTTGCAACAATCAAGTCCACGTAGGCGAGATAAAGATCAGGCTTCGCCAGCGCCTCCATCTCCACGGATACCGAATCCTCTCCATGCCAGCAAGGCAATATCGGGCGTTGATTCCGTCCAGGAGTCTGATCCCCTCCCCGCTCTCTACTCGCGTCAGTGGTACCTCTACTACGCGAAACATGTCTCCCGGATACTTCTTAGCACGGCGCACAATTTCCTTTACTGGGTCGCGTGCCTTGTGCTGACACTCTTCGTCCTCCGTCTGTGGTACCGGGTGGGCAGCCCAGAACTCGAGAATTCTCGCGTCAACAATACCCTTGAATGGCGTGGATGGACGGACTGGAAACACAATTTCGCTCAGTTTGTGCCGTACACGCTTAGCCACCCCCTCGGCTGTATCACGGATGACGAGTATAATGTCCTCAATTACTTCGTCAAGTCCCAAAGCGACCAATTATCGGAGCTCTCAAAGACCAGCCAAGTCACCAGTCTGGCGATCGAAAAACTGGAGAGCATCCTGCCCCAGACTGTCTTGGTCAAGCAGGACAAGAAGACCAAGAAGCTCATCATTTCCCAAGATTTTTGGCATGCCCTTAAAGATGAAATCCAAAAGGAACAGTCAATTTTGACTCTGCAGACAAGCAAGGACGGCACCGACGACATATCCGACCACCATTGGTCGGCTCTGTTAAAGCGGTTCAAGGTGCATGGAGTTCCTGGCCAAGACCGTTCTGCCGACGACGTCACCAGCATCGTTGAGCGAACGCTCTCGAGTTCGTGGGAGACGTGGCTGAAGAACAACCACGAGAAAGTCAATGAGATTCTCGAACCTTCTTCCCTCAAAGACTTCTCCGCGGCCACAGAGCAAAAGGTGCTCTCGCATGCTGAGGAGCTCATTCAGGAGAGACTGTCTGCCAAGGGCCTCAAGGACGTCGTCGTAACCAAGGACGAGTTTGTACGGGAAGTGGAACGGAATCTCGAGGCATACAAGGGTGGGATTGAAGCAGAGCTAGAAGACTTACGGGACAAACTCGGAGACATGGTCGAGAACGCCGTTAAACCTTCCGAGCCGGCCAGCAACAGCGCAGGGTTGTCAAGGAGCGAGGTCATCGCCCTCACCAATGATATCGTCCGCAAGGCCATAGGCGACGTACATCTCGAGGCAGCCGCGAAAGGCAACATCGGGACCAATTTCGAGGCGGAACTGGGTCGACGCGTGAATTACTTCGGACTCGGCAACGGCGCTAGCATTGATGTGTCATTGACGTCGCCGACGTACCAGCCTCCGACAAAACCACCCATAGGCTCGTCTTCATGGCTGAAGTTCAAGTCGCCATCATTTCGACCCGAGAAGTCAGCCGCACTGACGAGCTGGGAAGAAGCTGGTCACTGCTGGTGCGCCGCAAACAGGTTCAAGGACAGCATTACTCACCCCGCCGACATCTCCATCAAGCTCCCGGAGTCCATCATCCCCGAGAACGTTGTTATCGAGCACATCGACCCTTCGGCGACTCTTGACCCCAAGGCCATGCCTAAGAAGATCGAGGTCTGGGCTATCATCGACGAACACAGTCGCCGCGAGAAGGCGTACAATTTCATGATGGCGCAGTATCCAGACACGAAAAGTGACCACCCCCTTATCAGGAGAGGGTTCCTGAAGATCGGAGAGTTTACCTACGAGCACAACAGTGCTACAAACGGGGTCCAGGTCTACAGGGTCTCTTCCGAGTTCGCCAAGATGGATTCCATGACCGACCACGTCCTGATCCGCGCCGTGAGCAATTACGGCGCAGACCATACCTGCTTCTACCGGGTGCGGCTGTACGGGGAACCGCGAGATCTCGAGGATACGGAGCATATCCCTGCGTAATGGAATCATTTTTACAGACACCACTTGGTCTGCGATGGGAGTAGAGCCAGTCATTGCTTCGCTTGGAGTCAGGGGACGGCCAAGGGGGATCAAATGGCGTTTCGTGTTGTGATACCCTCGGAAATTATCATTTTTGTCATTGTTGGCCCTTTTCTCTTGGTTTTCGTTTTCGTTTTCGTTCTTTTTTGGGCCTGGATTGTCGATTAGCCGTGTCAAATGTCATGCAGGACAGCCGCTGAGTTGTATGATAGGCTCGATGATGAAGCATCAAGTGTTTACTTCTGCAAAACCAAGTATTGACCTCACATGGGCTTGTCTTGCCACGTAGTTCCATTACCGGGGGCATTTTCTAAGTCTCCCTACTGTTCTCCCCAGGGTATTTATGACTACACGAGGCAACCAAGACACCGATATACTACCTAGATAGAAAAAGACATGTCTAGACACCAAGCTCAGTCGTCCAGCAGGCCCGTTGCCAGAGCCTCGAGATCCTCCAGCGTATCCGGCTCGCGATCCATATCGATAACCCTAGATCCTCCCTTCTTCTTCGCCCTAGTCTCATCATCCGAGTCGTCCTGGAACCACTTCTTGGCCTTCTTCCTCGGCCGCGTCTCCTCACCCTCGCTGCCATCCCCTTCCTCCTCCTCCTCCTCCTCCGACGCGCCACCCGCCACCGGCAAGGACCGCAGGAGCGCCAGCGGATCCTGCTCCGCGGCATCGTCGGCCCCGGCGAGCTCCGCGGGGCGCGGCGCTCCGCCGCGGCGCGTGGCTGCCTCCTCCTCCCTCTCGCGCTCCTTGCGCTTGTCGCGCCTCTCCCTGCGCCTCTCCTTGGCGAGCTGCTTGTCCTCGACGTCGGCCTCGCGGGCGCGCGCGGCCTCAGCCTCGACGAAGCGCTCGCGCAGCCTCTCGGCGGGCGCCCGGTCGCGGAACTCGTCGTCGTCGCCAAACTCGTACAGGGCGTGCGGGTTGCCGTCGTCGTCGAAGACGGTCTTGGTGCCGGCGCCGCGGAACTTGAGGAGCTTCTTGCGCGACGTGAGCAGCTTCTCGCGCCGGTTGGAGTCGACGATGAACTCCTGGGACCCGAGGTTGATGACCTTGGGGGCCGCGGCCCGCTCGGCCCGGGCGGCCTCGTCCAGGTCGTCGTCGTCGAGGACGCGCTTCACGGAGAGGAAGTCCTGGTCGTCTTCGTCATTGTCGTCCTCGGCATCGCCGATGAGCTTCCTGTAGTGGCTTGACAGCACGTCCTGGTTGGTCCTGCCCTCCATCTTCTCGAATTTGGTGCGGACCTCGTCTTTCTTCTTCAACTTGCCCTTCTCACCGTCCGAGTCCGTGTCCGAGCCGCTAGACATAGCTGCCCGCGAGGCGTTCTTTAACCGCTTGATATCCTCGCCCCTCTGGAACTTGATCTGGGGCGTGCCCGGCAGGCCAAGTTTCGCCGCGAATCCATCCAGATCGAGCTCATTGAATTTGAAGACCTCCTTGTCCTTCTGTAAATGCACCGATCGTGTATAACTCATGAAGGCCTTCTGTGCGAGATACTTCAGATCCGGACGCTGGAAGCACAGGCTCTGCAGCTGGTCCGTTATGCTCTTCTTCTTATTCTCCCGGACATTGAGCTTCAGTATGGGCACCTTCTTCTGCTGCAGTCTCTTCAGCATGCCCTCCTCCTCGCTCGGGTCAAGGAACAAGACGGCACGCCCGTTGCTCTCGTAACGCGCTGTCCGGCCCACCCTGTGAATGTACGTGTCGGCATCTTCGGGGCAGTCCGCCTGGATGACCCAGTCCACGGCGGGGAAGTCGACACCGCGCGCAACCACGTCGGTGGCGAAGAGGCACGCATTCTTGGAGGCAGCAAATCTCCTCGTGATTTCGAGTCTCGCAACTTGTTTTTGCCGCCCGTGCAGGTGCAGCAGTGGGATACCCGGTTGTAGGTTCCTGAAACTTTCGTAGACGAACCGCACCTGCTTTCCGGACGACAGGAAGACAATGATCTTGCTTTTAAGATTGGTCTTGATGAACCCAAACAGCGTGTCGACCTTCTCTGGCAGCGGCGTGATGATATAATGTTGCTGCAAGGTACTCGGGGTCGCCGAAGCAGCGGCCTCGTGGACCGAGACGTACTCGGGATCTTTCAGACTCAGCCTCGCCAGGTCGGACACCTTCTTGCTCTGCGTCGCGCTGAACAGCATCGTCTGCCTGTTCTTGGGCAAGTGCTCCACCAAGGCGTCCACCGCCGACTGAAACCCCATATCCATGATGCGGTCTGCCTCATCCAGTACCAGCACCTGCAGGTTGTCGACGTCGAACCTCGCCGTCTGGTCCAGGTGCTGCAACATGCGGCCCGGGGTGCACACCAGGATATTCATCCTCCCCAGTCGCTCGGCCTCCTCGCGCAGATTCTTGCCGCCAATGACCAGACCGGCCGAGAAGGAGTGGTTGCGGCCAATTTTGCGCAGCACCTCGAAGATCTGCACGGCCAGCTCGCGGGTGGGCGAGATGATGAGGGCGCCGAGCCCGTCATATTCGGTCCATTGTTCGCGGTAGAGCTTCTCGAGGACGGGGATGAGGAAGGCCAGCGTCTTACCGCTGCCCGTCTTGGCGGCGCCGAGGATGTCGCGGCCCTTCAGGGCAAGGGGGATGGCGCGGGATTGGATGTCGGTCAGGACCTCGAAATGGGAGGCCCGTAGACCGGATGCGGTGGGGACTGAGAGGGGAAGGTCGGCGAAGTTCTTGATCTCGGTGGATTTCAGATCCTGCAAATTGGGAAAGCTTCATGTTAGACTCCTAGCAGCGGTTTGACAGTCTTGATCTGTTAGACCCCACTTACCAGCTCATCGACACTCTGTTGCAATTTTCCCAAGTTTTCTTGTTCCCGCTTTCTCTTCAGAGTCCGAGATTCTGGGTTTGACGGACGCTTCTTTTGCGCCTTTGCGCCGCCTTTCGCGCCCCCCTTCGTACCGGTTGCCATTTCGCTGAAATGCGGGCTGCGTTGTGGAGGAATGCAGGCTCACATCGTCGAAGATCTTCCTGGAAATTTTAGGCGGACAAGGATTTTACCGTGTCTCACCGCTTTAAATTGCCAGACCCCACCGTGCCCACCAAGCTTAGTCTTGACCCACTATATTTCTGAAGCCCTCACGGGAATATTTACCCCTTTTGATCAACGAGCGGAGCTCGACGAACCTCGCAAATACGGTCCTTGACCCTCATCGAGGAAGTTATCCTCTTCTTGGGCGTTTCTTGCTAGTGGGCTGGAATGACATCACAAGCTTCTTGTTCACTTCGTCGTCCTCATTGCTTTCGCTGTTGCCTTTGTCCTTGCTGTTTTAAGCTTCCACAGTCATGTAGAGACCGTTTTCCTCTGGGTTTGGGCAGTTGCTTCCTATCTCGTCTTCATCTGAGTTGCCAAGTGCGCTTTCTCTCCAATCGGCGATGCGGCTCGCTCCTCTATCTCGATATAGGCTACCAGCTTCGCTATCTATGCTAGTTTATTTGGGTTTCTAGTTGATGGCTGAGTGTTGAGGTGCCGTCTTATGAGTCTGCCGCTTGTTGGTTTGATCCTGTCTCGGTCTCCTCCCATGTTTTCCCCAAGAGTGTTCAGTTCATGGCCAAGGAATGTTCGGTCCCGGGTGTTTGCTTTGTCCCCCGGGGCCGGCGGCCGAGCTCAACTTTTTCCCTTGTAACATTTTGTGGGAGTCAATGGAGCCCTTCGACGACCTCGACTCCTGATTTCGCCGTGTTCCTAAGTGGTCGGTGACGCAACTTTCCTTTTGGTTTGTTTCACTCCGGCGCCGGCCGCTTTTGGCCCGCATTCCGTTCTCGGCGCTCTACTATGTACATCCTGGGTTGGCCTTCTTTGTCCTTCTAGCAATAAACCCGCCTTGTATATGACGAATAAGGCCTTTGTCCCTATTCAAGCCCTGGGGGGGGGGGGGGGGGGGGGGGGGGGGGGGGGGGGGCGGGCGGGGGGCGCGGGGGGGGGGGGGTGGGGGTTGGGGCGG